>NC_068996.1:32469656-32470830 GCF_001194135.2 Octopus bimaculoides | reverse complement strand
TCTACAACATTCCTTCCTAACCTTCTCTTTTATGTTTGAAAGCTGGATACCAGAGCCTTCATTTATTCCTATGTATTTATAGGTTTGTTCCTGCTCAAGTTCCTTTATTACTGTTTCAACATCTAATTCTATTGAACTTGACTTTACCAGTTTCCATTTCTTAAAAGAGGCTTTGGCACACTTTTCAAGGCCAAACTCCATCCCGATATCATCACTGAATTCTTTCACAGTATGTAATAGTCCTTGAAGCTCTTCATCATCTTTGCCATATAGCTTTAAATCATCCATATAAAATAGATGGCTTATTTTCCTGTTGTCAATTTTGTAGCCATACCCTGTTCTATTCAGTTCACATGAGAGAGGTATTAGTGCTATGTAGAAAATTAGTGGTGAAAGCGAGTCACCTTGGAAAATGCCACAGTTTATGCTAATATTGTTTGAGTGCAATGCTCTATTAGAATGATATAATTGCAGCTTCGTGTTCCATAGTGACATATACTTTAAAAAATCTGAAATCACAGGAGAAATTTTGAAAATGTCCAGCGATTTCAGAATCCACGAATGTGGTATGTTGTCAAAGGCTTTTTTTATAATCAATCCATGAAGAGCTGAGATTTCTGCACTTGTTATGGCAGTTCTCAAGGATCATGCAATTAATTAAGAGCTGATCCTTGCATCCGTATGAGCCTCGTCTGCATCCTTTTTGTGCAGTGGGAAAGAGGTTATTCTCTTCCATAAACGTATATGTTTTCTCCTCTAGAATAGATGTCAAGATCTTATAGGTAGTAGACAAACATGTTATAGGCCGGTAGTTTTTTGGGTCTTCGGTTTCGTTATTTTTGGGGAGGAGGTAAGTAATACCATTTGCCATCCAATGGGAAGTTTTTTTCTGGGTCTTTCATAATACTATTAAATAGTATTACTAACATTTTGTGTGCGGACGAGAGTGATGAGAGCCAGAAATTTGGTACCCTATCAGTACCAGGGGATTTCCACTTATGAGCCTTAGGTCGGCGATTGAGATGTCTTCCCATTCCTGTTCTTGTAGATTTTTGTAGGCATCTTGGATGCGTTTGATCCAGTCTGCATTTTCATTGTATGGTTTCTCATCACTCCAGATCCCTTTCCAAAAGTGTTCAACTTCTTCCATTAGGGGTGGATTTTCAATGGTTAT
>NC_068996.1:32467387-32469267 GCF_001194135.2 Octopus bimaculoides | reverse complement strand
CAATGATAGATTTTCTGTGTTGTTCAGCAAATATGTGGTCTTCAAATTCTGTTTCGACATCAATTTCCTGGCTGTTTTTCCTAGGGTCATTATATTCTCCTTTTTCTTCAGGCTCTTGAGTGGTTTCGGCAGATGGTCGCCTTTCAGTCAATGCTTGTGGTCCAACATTCCCCTCCTCTGCTTCATTATTTCTTTCCTGACTTATATTTAGGTCATTCTCTACCACTTTTTTAATAGAAGTTAATTCTGCGTCTGTGAGTCTGGTATTTCTGAAGATATCTCTTCTAACATTTGCTAATCTGTTTTCATCTAGATTTAGTCTGCTAGCTGGATTCCGGCTCTTCCAAATTCTGTAGGAGTTTGCGGTGTGTTTCTCTTGGGTTGGCCTACTTAATGCAAAGTAATAAGCGTATATTACTTCTTCATATTCTTCCCGGTTCCATTTAGTTCTTTTACATTTTTGATTTTGTGGTCGCTGTGGTGGTGAACTTTGGGCGCTTAATTTGGGACAAATCCCGTCTAAGTGACCTTCCAGGTTCGTATTCGGGGAAGATATTCTGCCATTTGAAAATTTTTCGTCGTCAGGCTGACAGAATCCTGACAGGCGCGCTTCCATTATAACCATTGGACAAGCGATTTGGTATAGAAATTTTCTTTTTTTTTAAGTAAACTTAAATTGTAATTAAATTAATTTTTTTTTAAATTTTAAAAATTTATTTTATCTTTTTGTTTTTTTAACCACTAATCTTCATACAGAGGCCGCGTTTATCATCATTAGCAGCAGCAGCACCACCACCAGTAGTTGTAGTAGCAGCAGCAGTGGCAGTGATAATAGTAGTAGTAGTGGCAACAGTAACATCAGCAGTATCAGTAGCAGCAGCTGTAGTAGCAATGGTAGCAGTAGCAGCAGCAGCAGCAGCTGTAGTAGTAGCAGTAGTAACAGCAACAGCGGCAGTGGTAGTAATATCAGTAGTAGTGACGGCAGCAGCAGTGGTAGCAGCAGCAGCAGTGGTAGCAACAGCAGCAGGGTAGCAGCAGCAGCAGTAGTAGTAGTAAGTGCGGCTCATGTATCCTTTTTTTGGAGTGGGATGGGATGGGATCGGTCAAAAAGAGTTCAAATGTCTACTACTATTAGCAGCGAGCAACAGCAACAGTGACCTTGACCTTAAGAAAAATTAAAGAAGGGCCGACTTTCTCTGTTCTGTATTATTTGTGAATAGAGAAGTTGTGTTCGACCAGAGAGAATCTATTATTATTATTCCACCTGCATTTCTGTTATTGCATATTTCAGCTAGTCAGGGAGAAAATAAAGGTAATATTGTAGAAATTAATTTTAGAAATTAAAGTTGACTTTTCTAGAGATGTTCTTTTGTATATCCAAACAGAGAAAACTAATGTTTTTAGAATAAAAAAAAATGGATGTTTACTTTTTCGGATACTCAAGGAGAGACGAAAGGATGAGTATTCACAACAGTTGTGAATATCAAAGTTTGTGTGTTTGAAAACTGTAGATATGTAAATTTGTAAATTTCTTAACTTATTTTGAAGGGAATTTTAAATACTCACAGGATATTGTAGATATTCCAGTCTTTGAGAGTTATTCTGTTTTTTGTTCGCCGTTGTCCAGCTGGGTCATATTAGTGTTTCTATGGCTTTCAGCTACTGAATGGTCAGAGCAGCGAGGAACACGTCCAGCCGTTGTCAAGGCTGGTGCTCCTCCTCCTCCTCCTCCTTCTTCTTGTTCTTCTTGTTCTTGTTCTTCTTGTTCTTCTTCTTGTTCTTCTTCTTCTTGTTCTTCTTGTTCTTGTTCTTCTTGTTCTTGTTCTTCTTCTTCTTGTTCTTCTTGTTGTTGTTGTTGTTGTTGTTGTTGTTGTTGTTGT
>NC_068996.1:32458677-32467377 GCF_001194135.2 Octopus bimaculoides | reverse complement strand
TTGTTCTTGTTCTTGTTCTTCTTGTTCTTCTTCTTGTTGTTGTTGTTGTTGTTGTTGTTGTTGTTGTTGTTGTTCTTCTTCTTCTTCTTCTTCTTCTTCTTCTTCTTCTTCTTCTTCTTCTTGTCTTTGCACAGCTTCTAACGCTGGGGATGTACTACGGTGTCAGCTATTCACTACCAGTGAACTTAAGGTGACACCCCTTATTTTTCGAGCACCATCCGGAGTTTTGTCGCGGTTCCAAGCAGTGCTGTTTTCTGCAAATGCTCCACCCTTATTGCAGCCCGTACTTTTTCCATGTACTTCTCAAGACTTTTACTCACTGTTCCCAGGGCTCTGTCAATTATTGGTACTACTGCTATCTTTTTCAGCAAATACAACTCTTTAACCTCCCAAGCTAACCTGTTATATATATCGACTTTTCTTTCTTCTTTATCGCATACCTTGTTGACAGCTGGGCATGCTATGTCTATGATCCAGCACCGTTTGTTTTCTTTCTCAAATAACACTATGTCCGGTTTCCTATTCTCTACCTCATGGTCACCCTGAATCATAAAATCCCATAGGATCTTTGCATTATCATTTTCGATGATACCTTCGAGTTTATGTACCACATTTTTGCTCTATCAAGTACATACTTGCTGCAAAGTGTCCAACGGACAATCCTTGCTATGTTGTCATGACATCTCTTTTATTCTTTCTGGGCTAGTGGCGTACATTGACTGGTAATATGCCATACGATTTCACCATTTTGTCCACAAATTCTGCACTTTTCAATTTCTGCTGTGTCGTCTGTTCTGTATTTGATGTAATTGTTTTGTAATGCCTGCTATTGGGCCACACAGATCCGTTTCCGGTTTTAAATCACTTTTAGTCATCCATAGCTATCTATTTTCTCTGTCTTATCTTCAACACCCCTACGAAATTGTCCCTGCATTGTTTTCTTTATCCACCTATTTTCAGTTTCATTCATTCTTAGCATGCTATGTTGTTTTTTTCTGCTCTAATGCTGTGTTCGCATCCAATCAGTCCTCCTCCCCCTCTCTTTCTTGGTACATCCCGTCTGCCTGTGTCACTTTTTGGGTGGAGTATCTCATATCTAGTCAGCAACTTCCTTGTCTTTCTATTACCCCTGCTCCATATCTAACGAGTGAAACCACCCAGGTGTTGATAGGTTCAGTCTTATTTCGTCCGTTTAATTTCGAATTAAGCATCAGTCTCAGTCTGCGCAGGTACTTCACACTAAATGTTTCTGTCATTTCTTTCTTCATCCATTTATCTATTTCCAATATCCCCAAGTACTTATAGCATGTCTCTTCTATTTGCTTCATAACCTCTTCCGATGGTATCGCTAGTTCTTCCATACATTTAATTTTGCCTCTCTTCAAGACTAACACACCACACTTCATTCCGAACTCCATTCTGATATCAGCACTGAAAGTATACATCGTATCAACGAGGGAACTGACTTCCGATTCATCTTTACCAAAACGTTTGAGGTCACCCATGAATAACAAGTGAGTATCATTTTATTGGCGGCTCTTGAATACATACCCAGCTGTTGCTTTCCTCAGAATCAGTGTTAATGGTATCATACACAGGACAAATATCAGCGTGTCAGGCAGTCCCATTAGATGATGCCTCTCCTGATTTCTATTGTTCTTAAACTTCTTCCATATGGTGTCAGTTCCGTCCTCCACTTCGACATACTTTTTCCAAGAATCGCTCAACGTTCGATGCAATACCAGATAGGTTCTTATATTTCATAATCCAAGAATGTAGGATCATATCGTACGCCTTACGATAATCGATCCATGACATGGCTAAGTTAGTTTTCCGCCTTTTGCAGTCTCTAAGTACAGTTTTGTCTATCAGGATTTAATCCTGGGTACCTCTGCACTTACGCTTGCACCCCCTCTGCTCATGTGGCAGGACTCCATTTTTTGCAGAAGTCCGTACATTGACTCTGCGAGTATTCTAGTCAATAATTTCCTCATAAGTGGCAAGCAGGATATCGGCCTATAATTGTCTACCATATTGCCCTTTTCGATGTTTTTCAAGCACAGCACTGTCCTACACATTGTCAGCAACTCTGGTGTTACTTGGCATTTAACAAGGTGTTGAGTTGTGCAGCTATTCGTGCATGACATTCCCTATATCTTTTGATCCAGTGGCCTTGAACTCCATTTGGTCCCGGGGCCTTCCAGTTGCCCATTTTTTGCTGATTTCTTTCACTTACCTAACTTAAATGACTATTCTCTGCCTGTTTTGGACAGACTAGTGTTTGTTTCAGTTCTTGCAACCATTCAGCATCCTTCTTGTGCTCCTTGTATTTGCTCCAGTGTCACTCCAAAACATTTGACTTTCAATGTTATCTGGTATCAACTTTTCATCAAGTACACTCTCCATTTATTTCTTTATGCAATCTCTTCTGATCTACTCTGAATAACCTATTCTGCTAGTATCCCTTCATTATTTGGTCGTATCTTACCATCTTTGCTTCTTTTGCAACGAGGCGCTATTTCAGTTCCTCCATTACCACATTCAGGCCCATTCTTACAATATCATACTTCCTGTTCAGTGCCCTTTATTTTTGTTCGCTTTTAAGCTCCCCCTTTTCTTTTCGGTCTACCAAAGAAATGTCTTTCGAGAATATATCTAACACCCACCCCGATGTATTCTTCTTTCCCACCATAGATCTTTTCTTTTGTCACCCCCATTATATTTCATTTTTTTTACATCAACACCCACGTTTTCTGCTACAACAATACTTTCTGCTTTGATCAAATTATTTGTTTCATTGAAGCTTTTTGTTCTGATGTATTTCAGAATTTCATTGACATTTTTCGTTTCTTGGTTCAATTTCCACTGATCAATCTTTTTGAGGTTGCAAAAAATATCGCTATCGTTCTCCTGTAACCTTTCTTTATTCTGTCGTAGATTGCCTTTTGCCCATCTGTCATGTCACCATTAGTTTTATTATCTTCTTCCTGACCATCTGTAGGTCTCTCATGGAGAAAGCTATCACTGTTACTAGCCTGTGGTTTATTAGAGATCTTACCTTTTTATTCTGCTATGAGATTACTTTTATCAGTAGGAACTGCATTTTCATCATTTCCTCTCCTGCTATTTTCCAATACCCGTCTTTGATAGCTTGAAGCTCTACTTCTGTGAACCAACGATTTTCTCTTAGTGCTCTAGTTTGATCACATAATCTCTGTTCCGTGAGTTGAAACGATCCTCTTTCTCTCCATTGATTATACATACGTTCTCGGTTTCCCCTAATATGAGCACCATTTCCGTCTGCGGTGTTGCTCATGTAGTAGCACTCAAGGACCATAGCATTGACTTGTTTGTTCCATCTGCGCCGTGTGTGGTGGTCCCTTGCTGGATAACGACAGGGTGAGCCTGACTTGTGCAACACTATCACCATCAAGGGCTTCAGTTTCATTACCACTGTTATTCACAACAATTTGGTTTTTCATTGTCACTCATATGAGGTAGCTATTATGAGGTTGCGCAGTTAAGAGTTTTTTATTGTGACACCATCACTAGATGTATCATCGATCAGGACATTGCGGGATTCCAACTGCTTCCTTTCATTATTATTATCATTATCATCACTGATATTATTATTTTCAGTTTTTACTATTTGTCATTGGTAATATTTCCTATGCTCTGACATGAGTTTTGGCTAATTTCCATTAACACTTTGGTGTTAGTACTAGGCTCCGGATCTTGTCTGTTAGCATAGACAATTTGATGGAGCACCGCTTCTATAATTTAAACAAATAAATGTAGTCAAACGAGACAAAGAAACAAACAAGAAACTAATATCCACCCCTATTTTTCCGTGGGAGTGGGGTATATATTTGTTTAATACGTTGGGTGTATGTATGTATATATATATATAATTCAGTTTTGGGGATTAATAGATATACGGGTATTCTATTTCAGATAATACACAAAAAAAAAGAAATAATAACTGAATGAGTATATCTGAAAGTAAACTCATGGTATCCATTTGCATACCACGAAATAATACTTAAAAGACATAACCTTTATACCAGCAGGGTACATACTATGCTTCATTAATTATCTCATACTTTAGGGATTACACGTGTTTCAGTATTGGAAGATTACAATATATATATATACACACACATACACACACACACACACACACACGCACGCACGCATACACACACACACACACGCAAATATATATATAATATATATATATATATATATATATATATATATATATAAACAAATAGTAAATGAGTATATGCATATATACGTACAGGTATGTGCATACCGACATCCACCTGTATGTATAGGTGCATATCTGGGTACAGGACATTGCAAACAAACGTAGACGAGAACACACGAGCCACATAGAGAACATTCTACTTCATCAGCTGCCCACGTTTTAACACCGGCATTTCGACGAGATATATATATACATATACATATATAAATACCTATATGCGATCATCATTTGTTTTATCTAGTGTAATGTTGTTACTCTTAACACTAATTTTCCTCTTTTCAAGTCTGCTTTGGCACATTTTATGTTTATTTCTTTGGTAAAGCCGTTTACTGTCTGTAATAATGTTTCCAGCTGTTTATCATTTGGGACCTACAATTTTAGATCATCCATATACATGGACATGTTTAATTGTTTTGCCGTGACAGCTGTATCCCAATCCAGTCCTGTTTAGCATGTCAGGAAAAGGTGCCAGTACCAAGCAGAAAAGGAGTGGAGTGAGCGTGTCTTCCCAGAATATTCCTCTTCTAATAGGGATGGCTTTGGTTTTTAAGAGTCCCTCTTTTGTTTGGAGCTGCAGCACTGTCTGCCATTTATTCATGGGATATTTTATATATTTAAAGATTATTGGTGCTACCTTGTTCATCGCTAGTGTTTCTAGGATTTAAGTGTGGGGAATCAAGGACATACTTAGGCCCTTCTTCTTCTTCTTCTTCTTCTTCTTCTTCTTCTTCTTCTTCTTCTTCTTCTTCTTCTTCTTCTTCTTCTTCTTCTTCTTCTTCTTCTTCTTCTTCTTCTTCTTCTTCTACAAGGTGGCAGCTGGCAGAATCTTTAGCACGCCTGGCAAACTGCATAGCGGTATTTCGCCCGTCGCTACGTCTGAGTTCAATTCGCCGAGGTCGACTTTGCTTTTCATCCTGTTGGGGGACAGATACGTTTCTATCGATTGGGACAGTCATATCAATGAGGAGGCATGATTTTTGTCTGAAATCTTTCTATATAATGTCTGGCCTATTCGCATCTATCTTTCTGTCAGTTTGAATGGTGAAGTTCTAGAGGAGTGAGATGTGATCATTTTCAAGCAGTGGAGGTCGTTTGTGTTCCCACTAGTTTTTATTATGGGGCAAGTCCAGGCTTTTGCAAATTGCCCAGTGAATATATTGTGCAGCTCTGTCATGCCCGTTGAGATACTCTGTAGGCGCAAGAAAACTGCACAGGGAGACAACATGATCAGTTGTTTCATTTTTTTTGTTGATATACACGAGATGTTTGGCACCTGCCGTTCTTTAATATGTTGACCTGGTAGTTCCTTGTAGGTAGGCATTGATCTTGGGCTGCTATGATAAATCCTTCTGCTTCTGATTATAAATCAGTAGACACTAACCATTGATGGGTAAAGGCTTTGTCAAGATCGGCATTATTATCTCTCTTTGAGTATTAGCCATTGGGAGGTTTTTCTTGCCATTTAACAGTAAGAATATCTAAGGCAGCAGTTTTAGTACGGGTTTTCATACGCTTTGATTTTTCTGTGATTGTTCCAGTACGTCTAATTCTGGGATTTGTTGTATTTGGAATTCACTTATATATTCGTTTGCCTGTTTTGTTACTTAGTATGATGCTTTCTTGTTTTCATGTTTTGAGATAGATAAGTTTTAACATCCAGTCCTCAGAGTTTTTCAGGTAGGTGTTTAGGCCTATTGTGGCAATCTTCATTGTTAATTCCAGTTGTAAAAGTCCACAGCCACACTCTTTTCTTGGCAGGTAAAGTCTGACTTAGTGTGGTGCATTCTATGCATTGTCAACAATTTTCATATTTTTATGTCAAGATTACATATTTCAGTAATTGACCAGTTAATGATATTGAAACTGTAAGTCACGACTAGTATGGCTAAAGTATTGATCGCTTCGATCCTGTTTCTTGCATTCAGCTCTGTCTTGAGTATTGCCCTTACCTTGCGATAACATTCTATTCAGATCCTGCCCCTCATCACTGAATGTTTGATTCTGTCCCCTTCAAATACCCCTAGTTATTCATAGCTCTCCGCTGGTTCTAAATCCTTTATGGCATTCTGCTGGTCAAGGTTAACGCTTGATGTTTCTGTCATTTTTCCTTTGATAAAGGTAGCTTTTGCACATTTATCGAGACAAAATTGCATCTTGATGTCATCACTGAATTGTTTATCAATCGCTAGTAAGCCCTTGAGTTGTTGGTCATTTTTTGCAAAGAGATTTAAATCATCCATGTAAATGAGATGGTTTATATTTTTATCAACCCTTTTTCTCAAACAATTTCGAGAGAGGTATTAAGGCTACACAAAACAGCAGTGATAATAGAGAGTCACCCTGGAAAATGCCACATGAAATTCTTACATCTCCAGCATTTAGAGATTCATTGCCACTGTTCAAAGTCAGTGTGGTTCTCCATGATCTCATAATTACAGACCAAACGTTTCGCAGAGTAGGTGCTATTTTATACATTTCCAGTCATTTCTTGTATTAGGCTGTCAAAAGCTTTTTCATAGTCTATCCTGGCTATCGGAGCCATGTAGTTGGTAAGTAAGCTACTTTATTTCATTTTATTTGCCATAAAGGCAGTATACAGAGTAGCTGCGGGCTTGACAAACACATTAATGAACGAAAAGGAAATGATAATTTGAATAGATGAGAGACAAAACCTAACTCCCGCCGATTAGATTTTTCTCGAAAACATATTTTCCTTTCAAAAAATGAATATGAGGTTTCAAACCTTTTACAAAAAGGAGTTACTAAAACCTCTTACTTAACATGTATTTTTAAAGGCAAAAAACATTCACAAATGAGGTTTTAAGCCACTACAAATAAATAATGCATTTAAATCAAATAGGACGAGGTTTCAAAACCGATTACTATTTAATACTAACGAGGCTTTTTCACCTCTTACTCATCAATATATCCATCATTGTCTTCAATGTCACCCATGATCCAGCACCAAGCCATTTCCCATGCCCCATTCAAGTACGAGGCATATGTCATGTTAGGGCCACCCGGCCATATGCGAAATTCCTCTTTAAGTACCTTCAGCCTTTCCAACACGGACATCCCTATGATCTCCACAGCTATCTGCGGAGGCCATTCGGGGTCCCATGTGCAGGCCATATCTACTGTCTCGTTGTGTTCCTCTACTTCTTCGTCTTTAAGGGTGGAGGGTCGTTTCTTCCACCGTCGGTGGCACAATTCCCACCGACGAAGGCTCTTCCTCCGTCGGTGGCACGACTCTCACCGACGGACCTTCGGGACACGCAGACGGCATATCATCGTCCGTCTGCAATGACCTGTTCTTCTTTCTTTTTTTCCTTTTCTTCCTGACTTCGGGTGAGTAGAGCTCTTCCGCTTTGTCCGGAATCTCTCCCCCACCTCCCTAAGCCTTAGAGTCCTTCGGCAGGCAACCACTGTTGCACGCTTTCTTCCTTCATAATCCTTTTAATCCTCCTCTCCCTTTGACCAAATAGGGGAGGTGGTTTCCAGTAACTGTTCCAGAACCTTACCATGGTCCTAGGGGCAGTTCTTTTTAATGTGGCCTGGCTCCAGGCAGGAGTGACACTTGGAGGACGTCCCTCAAGTCGATCACCGGCAATACCCTTACATTTAAGAGCCAGCCTGGGCCAGCTATCCCACAGGTCGCGTCGGATGGTATCTTCAATACAACTCGCCTTAGGCTCTTATTAATTTCCTCCCGTCGTATTGCGGGAGGAAATTAATAAGAATTTCATTGCCCTTTAAGGGCTGGCTCGCAAAATTACAAGCCTTCTCCGAGGTGTCAAACAGCAACAACACCGTTGCATATTTGGCACCGCAGGACATGTATTTTACAGAGGACAAATACTCTTTCAGTTCTTTCTCTATAGTTAGTTGTAGGAAGACGGTGATTAGAACTTTTAGAGTAAGTAGACTGGTGGTTAGAACTTTAGAGTAACTTCTAACCACCACCATCCTATCCTTCATATCTTTTAACCACTGCTTGAGTGGGCTAATTTCCCACTCCAAGACAGGGTTCTTCTTTTTAAGTTCCTTCTCTGCCATGTCCCCCCCCAAAAAAAAACAGTTAAAAAAAAGTTCACAAAGGTAGTCCACCAAAAATTAAAACCGAATAAAAATAGAAATAAAACAAAATAAGAGAAGAAAAAAATGGAATTAAAATGATGAGAAAAAGAAGGAACCGAAATTTAGAAAGAAAGAAAAAATAGAAAGGAAAAAAAAAAAAAAATAAGCACACAAATAGAGCAGACAGTGAATCCTTGGCTCTGTATAATACTCCAGCCAGGTAAATCCAATAGTCAGGGTTCTTTTCGTTTGTACTCCAGTTAGGTAATCTCCACAGGGTAAACTCCACAGGGTACTACAACTTTTTTCTGGCAAAATACGTCCACCAGAATGTACAGGTTATTTGGCTAAAA
>NC_068996.1:32456807-32458426 GCF_001194135.2 Octopus bimaculoides | reverse complement strand
AATTCCCACCCAGCTCGAAGAACAAAAACGACCTACCTTGACGACTTCCTTTTTGTTCTTTTTTTCTTTCAATTCACGGAGCCAGAAGCTCACGTCCCCCCCTTCTCTCTCTCTGGAAGTAACCAATGACGCATGCACCGAAATAGGCAAGCTACTTACCACACAGATTACATTATTTTTTCTATCAGTAATCAAAACAGAAAGTTAATGTTTACAATATTACCCGGAAACGAAATAAAAAGAAAATAGGGCAACGGGTGTAAAAAAATGTGTAGGAAACGAATATGAAAACAAAAATGCGCGGAAAGCAACGGGTGGTGAGAGGACTTCGGAAAATTTACAAGATCCGAATTTTGGGAAAACGTTTTGGGAAAACGGGGGTTGTTTTTTATATGAAATTTTATATAAATACTTTTCAAACGGCGTACATTACGGTTATAAAGAAATTTGTGGGTAAAATATTTTCCGAGGGGTGAGGAGAGGACTTTGCAAAATTCACAAGGACCGAGATTTTCGCCCATAACTTTGAGGAAAAGAAATATCTTTTAATGAAATTGTATATAAATACCTTTGAAACGACATGCATTACGGATGCCTAATGTACCGTAAAATCCTTATTTTTGTTCGGAAAAAAAGGTGTACTACTACTACTACTACTACTACTACTACTACTACTAAACACTTTTTTCTGTATTTTGCCTTTAACCCTGTTTTTTTCTTGGGTATGTGCGTATATTGACGTGTGTATAAACTTTTTTTTGCGCGCATGTGTATGGGTGCGAGCGTGTTGCACGTGTGTGTGTGTGAGCATGTATGCGGGTATATATATATATTTATATATATTGGCGAATGTGTGGGTGAGCATGTGTGTGTTTCTGAAATAGTGTTCTGAATAGATTATAGTGGTTTTTAATGCATTTAGAGAAGGTTGTTTTCGTAGATGATGTAGTTTTTGTTTTACTGTCAACTTAAAGTGACAGTCTCAATAAGGGAATCATACTACTGCTATTTAGCCCTAGGAAGCTGGACCGCTTCCTGTCGGCCTTGACACATTTCCTGTGTCCTTATGTTTACGAGGGTGGGGGACAAGCACTTCCACCCAGCCAAGCCTACAAGCCTATTTTTTCAAGCGAAGGTGGATGAGTATATACATATAGGCGCATGTACGTGGGTGTGTGGTCTCGCATATGTATGTATGGTCTGGTGCACTTACGCGAATATTATGGACATTTTTACTCCCTTACCTTTACTCCCTCCACTTACTTAGCTGTGTCTAGATCTTTTGTCTTAATAATGGTCAACTACACAGTAATTTCCCTTTGCTTAACGGTCTTTTTCAAAGCAATTTTCATTGGCCAGATAACTGAAGATATGATGGTGTGGGTTTCCGCCCCGGTATCCGAAACTCGTAGTTTTAACATGGCTACCGAATAATTGTCACTTATTTTTACAGATGAATTCCTCTATTTACATAATATAGAGGTCTCTTTCTTTCTTTTGTTGTCTTTTCTATCAATATATATATATATATGTATATGATAGATCGCTGACCACTACACACATTTTTTCTCTCTTTGTTTCTCTCCATTTTTCTTTCTGTGTTCCTTTCTGTGGAAGAG
>NC_068996.1:32454699-32455407 GCF_001194135.2 Octopus bimaculoides | reverse complement strand
GCTCACCCGAGATCTCAGCAAAACTACAGGGACCTTAAGGAGAAATACTTCCCTGAGGAAAGGCACAAATCGACTCCAAATAAAAAAATATGCGAAAGCAGTGTGCTCATCAGATGTTATGCACAAAGCAGCAGCTTAGCAAGAATCTTTTTTGTGCATGGCGCAAAAGATTGTGCAGCAGCTGACCTGGTTACATCAAGTGCAAACAAGGAACCTTGCCCACCACTGCACAAGACCACCACAATCAACAGACCTCCCCTAACATCTGCACATGCCTGTTTCATCATAACAACAAAAGCGAATTTGTTTCCTGAGAGACTTTGAATACTGAAACACGTGTAGTTCCTTCATATTTAATAAATTTAAGTATTAACTAAAGTAGGAGATAATCAATGAAGTATATTATATACCTTGCTGGTAATTTTGGTTATATTCTTTAAGTATTATTTCGTGATGTGCAAACTGATACCATGAGTTTACTTTCAGATATACCCATTAAGTTATTTTTGTATTATTTAAAATAGAATACCCGCATATCGATTAATCCCCCAAAATTGAATTAATATTGACCTTTATCAGATACTTTGTATATTTATAGATAAATTTATAAATATACGATAAGTAAGACCCCAAAGTATGATATGTAGATGCGTTTAATGCTGAAGGGTTGTACCTGATTGATTTGGAAATTTGTTTTCCCAAATTATA
>NC_068996.1:32449600-32453047 GCF_001194135.2 Octopus bimaculoides | reverse complement strand
ACTCATTTATTGTGCTTTTAATTATTAATTTTTCTATATGTGATAGTGGATTTTCATCGATGAGTTCTTGAAACTTGGTTATTTTCCCTAAAACTATATATTTTATATATATATATATATATATATAAACGAACCGATTTCTTAGACTTTAGTGTCATCACTGTAATCCACGCTTCTCCCCCAATAGCCAATTCTTGCAAACCAAGCACATTGACATTACCAATAAGGTAAATGTTTAGACTTACTGTCCAGGCAAATCTAGTTGAAGAAGATTAATCAAACGAAACCTAGGTTCTAGATTATCCAATTCTGGGTTGTCCATTTATCTAATGTTCTTCCTTGAGGTAAGACGAAATTTTTTATGCTTGCTGCCGTCACACGTCTTTGTCGGTTTATACATAGTGAAACTTTACTATAGCGTCATAAATTTATCGACTGCTATTTCCAGTAAACATTGGTGCCTTGTTGTACCACTACTCTCTCTCTCTCTCTCTCTCTCTCTCTCTCTCTCTCTCTCTCTCTCTCTCTCTCTCTCTATATATATATATATATATATATATATATAAGTCGTCTCCTGATATATTTCCCTAAAATGATGGCAAATTAATAGAAAGAAATTATATGGAATATTGAATATTTTCATTTGTACATATGTAAGTTTTCGCTAAAATCCCTCTCAATTTTCCAGGAGCAGAAACACTTTCATTACATCTCTTTCGTACAGTGTTGGAAATTTACCAAATGTTTTCAATGAAACAAATACATCAAATAATATTCAATTAGTTGCAATTACACTTCCGATGTTATTCTACGTGTATATATGAGTTGGATATTTTCAATGTTTCATTTGATTGCTACTGTTTTTTTCCATTTTAGAGAAATGTCTATATTTCATAATCTGAGGAGATTATTTATTCAATAAACAATTTTTGCCAGTATTAGGTATGCAGTCATAACAGAGAAGACGGTGCTATTTTGAAGGTTAATCTTATTGGGTAGAGAAATACTGATGGGTGATAGCAGTTATTGAGCATTAACTATTTAGGAGAAAGAGAGCTCATGTAGACCCTGAGTCATTTAGTATACCTGACTTATTCTTGACGGTCTTGAACTGAAGCCACGGCTTAAACACATGGGAAATTTATGCGAAGGTATTGGTGCCATGGTTATGCATAAAAGCTTTGATTCCTTAGACGTGTCTCAAAACATGAGCTATTGATAAGAAAAAAATCTCTATTTGGTTTTTCGCATAGCAAACTAATATCAGAAGTTGATTTCGAGAGAAAGATTTTGTTTGAGATCAGGCGTTGCTTTACAGAGGTGCTAGACAGCGAAAAAAAAAGAGGCTCTCTAAATAAGATTCTTACAAGGAAAAATAAATCAATATAATTAGGAGCGGAAAGGTCATCAAAATCATTTAATGTAAGACTCTTTCACACCTCGCAGATTTTAGTCGATCATATAATCTACATAACTTATTTCAGTATATTACTTATTTTATCCATGTAATCTGTTCAATCATATATTTACGTTAAGGCAGATACGCCGGTCTAGGAATACAACACACACACGAACACACACACACACACACACACACACACACACACACACACACACACGCGCGCGCGCGCGCGCTCACACATACATGCATACACATGCATGCATACATGCATATAATACTTTGTTTTACTAGCTTATTTTAATAACATGGCGTCATGATTATTTTATTCTGTAATACTCTTCAGTGTGAACGTATCCTAATATCTTCGACCTAAGTACCAATGTCTTACATTTATTTCAATTGGTATGGTATTTCAGCTGTTTCTGGATGTTTGGAATTAAGTAGTAATCTTGACAGATGAGGAACAACCTCCTCTACTGTCACCTCAACCTCATACTTACAAATTCCTTCCCCTTCTCCTCCTTGCAGCTTCTTCAACCAGAACCACTTCGCATTAACTACCCGTTGCCTTTGCTACCAGCTTATCCTTCCCTTTCTCCCTCTCCGTCCACCTCTTTCTAATTACTCCCATACCTTTCTACTTACTTCGGTACTCTCCCTCCGCTGCCAACCCCATTGTTATTCTTTGAATTCCCCCTTCGCTACCCTACCAACATCTATAACTCCTTTTTCTTCATTTTAATACTCATCTCTCCCTTCTCTCATTAAACCAATCTACCTTTCTCAGGTTTATAGCCCCAACCATCCCTAACTAATAATATCTGTTGTTAAGCCCAACAACAATGAGCACCCTTCACAATGTTACCCAACCCACTCCTTCCCAATCATCTCTCTACACACCACAGTCTACTACTCTTAATACCCTGGTGACTCCCTTCCTCTCCCAGCTCTGAGTCTCCTACCTCTTCTTGCCCTCTTCTGCTTCAACATTTCTCCCTTGAGCCGTCTACTTTCTCTCTCCTCTTACTTCTATAGACCTTCCTCTTCACTCATTCTACCTTTAAATTTTTCTGCATTATTTGAAATGTTAGATATCACTCTCTCCACTCTGAAGATGAAAGTTGGATTTTCTATAATGTTTATATGCATCCACCACTGACTTTTCTGCGAAATATATCTGTCAACATCACTATGGAATTCAGAGCTCCCATAAACAGTTTCAGACCTGTAACACCATACCTTCTCCCCTTAGTTTACTCTTCCTTGTACTCTGTGGAAATCTGGTCTGTTAATATATAAATATCTTCAGTTTTGTCGCTATTTATATGTATATATGTAAGTATATTTTACACACACACACACACACACACACACACACACACACACACACACACACACAATACAAATAATAAATGAGTATATGCATATATACGTGCATTTATGTACATACTTACATCTACCTGTATATATAGATGCATATCTGGGTACAGGACATTGGAAACAAAACGTAGACAAAATGATAAACAAAGTACAGAAAACACACAGGCCACATTAGAGAACATTTCCTTCATTAGCTGCCGTCATTCTAACACTGGCGTTTCGAAGTACGTCACTAACGTGACAAAGAGCACAAGTCAGTGGCAGTATTGCTAGAAATAAGAGTCAAAACAAGTCTATAGCCACAGAAGCCCTATCTTAATTATTGACGAAGGAGGTAAGCTCCCCACGGCAACAGATATAGCCAGATCGTCGATGATTTCGCATTTTGATGCTCACGCATCTGAATGCTCATCGGTGGCTATCACGGCGCCTATCGTTAAACTCATCTCGCTTTGTCAGCTTATAATATTTCCATTGAAATCAAACGCTGGTTTCATAAACAGTATAAGTGGAGATTATAAATATTACGGCTGGCTATTTCGCAATTTTACAACCTATTTCATATTTCTAGCAATACTGGTGCTGGTCAGTGTCCTTTGTCACATTAGTGACGTATATATTTTTGCCTTTCGGTTGTAAAATTGCGAATTAGCCACCTATATATA
>NC_068996.1:32448564-32449466 GCF_001194135.2 Octopus bimaculoides | reverse complement strand
ATATATATGGTAGTTGTCTAATTCTTATGCACAGTTTGACCACCTCCCGTAACTACACCCCAGAACCATCATGGCATCCGATGTGGCTTTTTAAACCAATGTTCTGAAAACACACCCACATTGATTGACATCCGTGGATAAGTTCTGATCTTTGTAGATCTTAAAATGTCTTTTGAGGCCTCTGTTAGATTTGCAAACCTTCTGGCATACACTGCATTCAAAGGTGTGCACAGACATATCGGCAGAATAGTTGGTGGAGGTTCGTTTTCCATGAGTTCGCAAATGAGGTTTGAGCCCAGCAAAAGTAAGGCATGGTCTGTCACAAACCGTGCACGCAAAAAGGTTATTGTGATATATATATATATATATACATACATACATATACATGTACATATATCTTTACAGATGTGCGGTAATTATACTTGCATAGTAAAAAACATTCATTGAATTATTTGAATTATTTTACGGGATTATTTCATGAATATAAATATGAGCATCGTATTTAGGCTCTGCTATTTCGTTGTCACAGCTTTTTTATTGAGTATGAAATAGCAAAGTTACCGGGGGACTGAACCCGGAACCATGTGGTTGGTAAGCAAGCTACTTACCACACAGCTACGCCTAAATGGATAGATAGATAGACACCAATAATTATATATATGAAAGATAGCCAAAGGCGTATAAATCATAGGTGCCTGCTTCTAACAATCCGAGAAGTACCTAAAACACACACGCACACACATACGCACACACACATACACACGCACGCACGAACACACACACGCACGCACGCACACACACACGCACGCACGCACGCACGCACACACACACGCACGCACGCACGCACGCACGCACGCACGCACACATACACATCTCACTCTCTTTTTCTTTCTTCCTTTCTT
>NC_068996.1:32442238-32444911 GCF_001194135.2 Octopus bimaculoides | reverse complement strand
CGGAGTCACTGTTGGACGGTATGGGCTTGCTTCTCCAGGTGCCGAGTAACAAACCCACTGACTTTTCCGGGTTAATTTTTGCTCCTGTCACCGTTTCGTATTCTTTAAGTGTCTCGCCTAGCATCTCGACGTGCTTTTCGCTCGACATTATGACGGTGACATCGTCCGCATATGCAGACACGCTCGTCCCGCAACCCAGCTCTCGTGGGATACCCCTCAGTGTCGCCAGCTTCCGCAGTAGTGGTTCGATCGTCAATACATACAGAAGCGCCGACAAGGGACATCCCTGACGGACCGAACGCGTGAGGTCGAACGGTAGATAGATAGACAGATAGATAGATAGATAGATAGATAGATAGATAGATAGATAGATAGACAGACAGACAGACAGACAGACAGGTAGATAGATAGATAGATAGATAGATAGATAGATAGACAGACAGACAGATAGATAGATAGATAGATAGACAGACAGACAGACAGACAGACAGATAGATAGATAGATAGATAGATAGATAGATAGATAGATAGATAGATAGATAGATAGATCAAAAGAATGTGTGTGTACGTATAAATCAATAATAATATTAAAATAAAACTACACAAGACTGCTATTAAGGAAAATAAGATGCAAAACAATAGATAAGAATCTATATAAAAAAGAAACGCGAAATAAGACAGTGTGAAAATATAAGAAGAAAATGAATGAAAGGTAAAACAGATAAATATATAACAAAAAGAAAGAAAGAAAAAATAAGAAAGAAAGGCGAAATAAAAACGAAAGAAAACAGAAAGAAGAAAAGAGTTAGAAAGAAAGGAAGAACCATGGAAAAGCATAACAAAAAAGAATGGTAGAATAATGCATCGACTAAAATAGGGTACTCTAGACTTCATGTCTAGGGAGAAACAAAAATTTAATAATTCGAGCAAAATGAAAAATAATCATACAAGATAATAACTCACTCTAAAAAGATGAAGAAAAAACATAACAGAGAGACGCATCGAGATGAGTGTCTGTTTGTTTCGTTACATTTTCTTTCCTGTGTATATGTTTGCATTCAATGCACCTGTATCAGGTTGTATGTATGGTTATCTTGGTACGTGATGTATTAGTGCCTAAGTGTGTGTGTTTGTGACTATATATATGTCTTCACTTTTATTAATGAGTTTACATGTAAAAATGTATCTTTGCTTTTACACTTATGTTTATAAGATAAACGTTAGTGTACACATAAGCATATATTTGTGTATATACATGTAAGTGTATATTTGTGTGTAAATACATATGCATTTGTGTGTGCATTGTGTGGGGATATGCATGTATGTACCGGTGGCTTTATGTATAGGTTCATATGTAGCTGTATGAATATGTGTATGTGAAGGTGAGAGATTGAGTGTGTGCGTGCGAGAGAGAGAGACAGAGAGAGAGACAGAGAGGGAGAGAGAGAGAAGGAGAGAAAGAGAGAGAGAGGGAGGGGAGAGAGAAAGAGAGAAACAGATGTGGGGGAGTGAGACAAATAAAGATTGTGTGTGCCTTTATGTGAAAGAATTCGAGAGTAATTAAGGGGAGAGATAGAGAGCGTAAAACATCGAAGGGACAAGACGAATAAGGAGAATGATGATAATGTTGATGAGGACGATGATAGTGGTGATGGTGATGATGAAGAAAAAGTAGTAGTAGTAGTAGTAGTAGTAGTAGTAGTAGTAGTAGTAGTAGTAGTAGAAGAAGAAGAAGAAGAAGAAGAAGAAGAAGAAGAAGAAGAAGAAGAAGTCAATATAGAGAATACGTAGAATATAATGTGCAAACAACGACGACGATGATGATGTCTGTGATCTGACTAACAAAACAGGAACTGATAAGCTGAATATTCCACAGACGTGTATACTTAGTGCAATCTTCTGATCGAATCAGTGTCACACAGTGTTATACACTTGAATTATGGTTACAGTTTCGCCAGTCTCCGTCAATGAAATTTTATCAACAGTTTTGAGTCAATATCGCAAGGGGCCCTTGTATAAGATGTCACACAATTGGATCTAACTAAAATCTTCTGACTGTGAAGCGAACTTCTCACTTATGTAAGCATAATTACATAATCATACACACTTTCTAACACACAGTACTGATGTAAGTAAGGTTGGTGGAACAGGTAATATACAACCGTCTTTTAATATTTGGATCACTTAATTTTTAAACTATCTCAAACATCACATTTTTTAGTTTGTAAAATGTAGGGGATATACCAATAACATTCTCTAATAAAATAATTGACGCAGTAAAATCTCTACATTATTATTATTATTATTGTTCAGTAGTTATATTTTTATAACGTGCTTTCACTTCACTACCGAGCGCAGCTCTGTGCGCCTTGGGTATGTGCTGTGGTTTGCTGTGGTGCTCTTATGTTTACTGTATTGAAAGTGTTTTGCGTAGGATGTGTGCAGTACCCAGTAGTGCAATTTTCTGTATGTTATATATATTTCTAAGTCCTGGTGTTATTGTTATGTATTTGTCTGAATATTTTTTTTATTATACTATGATAGGAATTATTTCTGTTTTTAGATTCCACATTCGAGTTACCTCTATTTCCAGGTCTTTGTATTTTGAAAGTTTTTCCATTTCTTTTAGAGAAACGTTGTCATCTGCTGGTATTGATACATCAATTAGAAAGC
>NC_068996.1:32437719-32441315 GCF_001194135.2 Octopus bimaculoides | reverse complement strand
ATTATTATTATTATTATTATTATTATTATTATTATTATTATTATTATTATTATTATTATTATTATTGCCTTTGCGCAGCTTTTAACGCTGGAGATGTACTAGAATGTTAGCTGTCCATTACAAGTGAACTAAGGTAACATTTCTTATTTTTTGAGCACCAGCCGGAGTATTCGAGCGGTTCCAAACAATGCTGTTTTCTGCAAGTGCTCCACCCTTATTGCAGCCCCTATTTGTTCCACGTACTTCTAGAGATTTTTGCTCACTGTTCCCAGGGCTCCAACATTTATTGGTACTACTATCACCTTTTTCATCGACCACAACTGCGTAACCTCTCAGGCTAACCTATCATATCTATCGGCTTTTCTTTCTTCCTTATTGCATACCTTGTTTTCATCTGGGCATGCCATATCTTTGATCCAGCATAGTTTGATTTCTTTCTGTCCGGCTTCCTATTCTCTATCTCATGGTCGTACTGAATCATAAAATTCCATAGGATCTTTGCATTTATATTTTCGATGATGCCTTCGGGTTTATGGTCGAAGCTATTTAGTTCGTCTACTGTCCACGCGATTACTCCTGCTCGATATCTAAGAAGTGAAACCGCTCAGATGTTGATAGCTTCGATCTTATTCCGTCCGTTTAATTTCGATCTTATTCAGTCCGAACTCCATTCTGATATCTGCACTGAAATTATACACTGTATCAACGAGGGATCTGACTTACCTCATCTTTACCACAAAGTTTGAGCTCATCCATGAATAACAAATGGTTGACATTTTGTTGGGGGCTTTTGAATACATATCCAGCTTTTGCTTTCCTCAGAATCATGCACAGTACAAAGATCTGTGGGGACAGGCAGTCCCCTTGGACTACTTGTCCGAACAGATCACTAATGCTGTATTCGCATCCAATAAGTCCTCTTCCCCCTCTTTTTCTTGGTACATACAGTCTGTCTGAGTCACATTTTGGGTGAAGTATCCAATATCTAGTCAGTAACTTCCTTGTCTTTCTGTCTAAGCTGTTTACTTTCCATAATCCAAGAATGTGGGATCATATTGTACGCCTTACGATAATCGATCCATATCATGGCTCAGTTACTTTTCCTCTTCTTACATCCTCTAAGTACAACTTTGCCTACCAGGAGTTGATTTTTGGTACATCTGCATTTACGCTTGCAGCTCTTCTGCTCATGTGGTAGGATTCCATCTTTTTCTTGATGTCCGTACAGGGACTTTACGACTATTCCATTCAATAACTTCTACATAAGTGGCAAACAGGATATCGGCCTGTAATTGTATACCGTATTGTCTTGGATAACGACAGGCTGGAGTCGGACCAGTATATCTGAACCTGCCGGGTGCAACACTGTCATCATCAAAGGCTCCAATTTCATTGCCACTGTTATTTACAATATTTTAACTTTTCATTGTCACTCACATGAGGTAATGATTATCATATTGCGCAATTACCAGTGTTTTTATTGTGACACCATCACTAGATGTATCATCATCCAGGAGATGGGGAGATTCTAACCGCTTCCTTACATTATTATTATCGTCACTGATGTTTTTACTATTTTCCATTGTTAATATTTCCTCTGTACCGACATGAGTTTTGTCTAAATTATTATTATTATTATTATTATTATTATTATTATTATTATTATTATTATTATTATTATTATTACTATTATTAAAATGTATTATTAAATGTTTAGTTTCAACTTTCGTCTTTACTTGAGATAATCATATGTGAGGGTTGAGAGGAAGAGAAGGAAGAAGAGTGAATAGCCCAAATTCTACATGTTTGTAAATAAATTCGGCAAATGGTGAGGAGGTCGGCAGCGGAAATTACTGTGCGATAAGGAGACAAAACACGTCTCACGCACTTGCGTTCAGCAGAAGTCAATTGTGTTTACTACAACTAGCGATCAATAAGAACGCTGACATTGGCCTTGAAAAGAACCAGTTCACCTTGTTTTATTTTTAATTACTGATAGAAATGATGATGGTAATAATAATAATAATAATAATAATAATAATAATAATAATAATAATAATAATAATAATAATAATAATAATTACAATAATAATAATAATAATTACAATAATAATAATATGCCCTGATGCAGTACCAGGCAGTGGCTCTCATGGCTTCTGATCTTAATTGATCGGAAGTGTTATCATGTACATTGTTTTGCCTTGGTATAAAAGATGGGCTACAGCAAATATTCTGCTTAATACCACAGATTTGCTTGTCAGTTGTTTGACCTTAACCAGTTGAGCATGTCCCTTGGTGGCTGACGATATGTGCATCTCTGATCATGAGCAGAAGTAGTGGGGGAGCATCATAGCCATGTGTTGAGAGGAATTCTTTGGGGTTTGAATAATTCACCTTTGAAAACATGGGTGTTTTGCTCAACATCCTTAAACGAACCATATTCTTGGATCTTTTGAGCGGGATGGGCTACACAACCTGAAGAAAATTCTAACTGGGCCCCACCTGCGAGGTCATGCGCTATTTATCTTGATATGAGATCAGCATGTGGCGCACATATGGTTGTGACGCATGTACTTGGACTACCCTTATCAGATGGGTAGTCATGATGGGTATACTGGGCTTCGTATATTTTACCCCAATGTCACTTTGATGGCATGCACTGCTTTCTCACTCAATAATAATAATAATAATAATAATAATAATAATAATAATGACGATGATGATGATAATGATGATTAATAATAGTGATAATAATATATACAGATGTTTATATCATTCAATTTTTTTAATTAAAAATCTATTTTTTATAAATTTTGCTGCGGTTTACAGTTTTTGTAATTGTGCAGTGTGTATATATTGGCAGGTGCTTACCTCCTTATTTTGTTTTACAGTTCATTTAATTGTGTTGCTGCAATAAAAGGAATGTTTACTCAGATAGTCAGGGAGAAAAGAAAGATTAAATGTTCACACAAAATAGTAAATACTAAAGATTTTAAATTTTCTAGAGATGTTCAGCTGTATGTTCGATCAGAGAAGACTGTAAAAGGATGTTTACAATTTCGAATACTCAGGGAGGAAGGAAAAGAAAGAAAAGGAAGGTAAAATTTTTACAGAAAATTGTGGATATTAAAGTTTTAAACTTTACTAAAGATGATCTTTTATATGTCCGCATAGAAAAAACTGTAGAGTTCTAAGAATAAAAAGGATTTTACATGTTCCAATACTCATGGAGAAAGGAAACAAGAAGGCTTTTTGTGGGAGTGTTGTCGTTTTCTAATCTTTTCACCACATAGAAACGTTGAGATTTTTGCGGATGCATAGTACAGGTGGTTGAGATCTGTAATATCAACATCATTAGCTGAAATTATATCCTTAAGTGCAAGGCGAATTTTACTAATTATTTTCAGGTTTTGGTTAGAATTGCGAATTTTGGGGAGTGTCGCGTTCATTCATACTAGTTTCTTTAATTTTCAGCCATTCAATCATGATTTGATTTTTTAGATCATGTAGTTCTGTTGCGTCGATTTCTGTATGACTTTCTTCATGTATTTGATTTTCACCTGCCTTAGTGTTTATGGTTGGTTCAGAGAGTATTT
>NC_068996.1:32424015-32436608 GCF_001194135.2 Octopus bimaculoides | reverse complement strand
ATTAAGATGCATGTGTAGTTCTATGGGTATCAAAACGTATATATCATTGTGTACACGTTCGAGTGTATGCATAATTATTCAATATATGTACTTACTATTTTGTTCCATTTCTTTTTTATATAGTTTGTAAACTTTCCGGTGTTGGTTTTGCGTGTTTGATCGCACGTGTTTCACTGAGACATCGTGCATAGGAGGACCTGTGCTTTGTATGGCAGTAAAATTTCATTTTTTTTTTAAATAAAAAATATTAAAAAAAAATTATCTTCGTTAAAAGACCGCTTCCTTCAAATCTTCCACCGGTTCTTTTGCCTAATTCCATCGATATTATTGGATTAGATTTGTTTTTGTATAGGGTCCCGGTGTAGCACATCGGGAGCCCGGTGTAGCACATCGGGAGCCCGGTGTAGCACATTATTATTATTATTATTATTATTATTATTATTATTATTATTATTATTGGGTGAGAGAGCAGTGCATGCCATCAAAGTGACACTGGGGTAAAATATACGAAGCCCATTATACCCATCATGACTACCCGTTTGATAAGGGTACACCAGGCACATGCAACACAACCATATGTGCGCGACATGGGGATCTCATATCAAGAAAAATAGCGCATGATCTCGCAGGTGGGGCCCAGTTAGAATTTTCTTCAGGTCGAGTAGCACATCCTGCTCAAAAGGTCCCTGAATAAGGTTTGTTTAAGGATGTTGAGCAAAATACCCATGTTTCCAAAGGTGAATTATTCAAACCCCAAAGAATTCTTCTCAACATATGGCTATGATGCTCCCCCACTACCCTTGCTCATGATCAGAGATGCACATATCGTCAGCCACCAAGAGACATGCTCAACTGGTTAAGGTCAAACAACTGAGAAGCAAATCTGTGGTATTAAGCAGAATATTTGCTGTAGCCCATCTTTTTATACGAAGACAAAACAATGTACATGATAACACTTCCAATCAATTAAGATCAGAAACCATGCGAGCGACTGCCTGGTACTGCATATAAAAGAATTCAATTATTATTATTATTATTATTATTATTATTATCATTATTATTATTTCGAGTGCCGCCAAGCTCTCACCGCCCTCAGTCAGGCGGGCAGTGCGATCGGTAGTAGCTACACTCTAGCGTTCTATAGAGGGTTAGTGGGAGAAAAGTGCGACGACGTTCTCGGGGAAACTCTAGGCGTCGAGGATGATCAGCTAAGCAGTCTGTTCAGGAGAACCTTCGGGCCGGGGCCCATGGATAATTTCCAAAGGTCCCTCGGCTGGCAGTGCTACCGAGGTGCGCTACCTGTTCGAGATAAACTCTACCGACATGGAAGTGCCGTCAACCGGGCCTGCCCGAGGTGCGCTCAGGACGACGAAACCGTTCTGCACGCACTCGTCCAGTGCCCGAGCATTGCTGACCTGTGGGTCTATATCGAACAGCTACTGTCACGTGTAGGACAGATCCGGCTATCAGCTGAATCCATCGTGAGAATTGACCCACCGACCTCCTTTAACCAGGAGGGCAAGGCAATTTTCCTATGCCTACTGGCTGTAGCGAAAGAGGTGATATGGTGGACCCGTTTGAAAGGGCTAAAGACAGACACTTTCCTCTTTGGCCAAGGCCTCATCAACTTTTTCAAGTTCCACTTGAAAAGGAAGATGAGAGTAGAGAGGGAAGTGCTGTCTCATAGCAAATACGTTGAAAGATGGGTGACTGTTGGAAGAATGGCGGGTGGTACTTGTTAGCAAAATCTTTTGGATTTCTCTGAGACATGGTTCTCCTGGGATATTATCTAGATGTTTCTGACATCCCTTTCTTATTATACCAAGTAACAAATAATAAAAGGAACAGTTCTCTATTATACAAAGAAATAATTAGACGTAAAATATAAAAATTATTAGAAATGGGAAACAAATGTGAAAATATTTTCAAGGGGCTAGCAGAAAACTGCCCGGACGGCAGTCTTTCTGCAAGAGTAAGTAATGATACTCTCCAAGTATTTACAGTCTTCACAAGATTCGGACTATTTAGCTTTGACTTCATTATCTTCCTCACCCTTCTGATGTACGCCATCTCAATTTTCACTTTCATTTCTATAGTCAATACTTTGTCAATTCTAATACTCCTAGATACTTATAACACTCTCCTCCTTTCAATGATTTTAATATATAGCCATCTAGTAATTGGATGCCTTCGTTGTTGATTACTTGTCCCCTTCTCATGACTAATATTGAGCACTTATCTATGCCAAATTGCATGCCTATATCTTTGTTCAAGAGTCTTACAGTCTGTATTGAGGAATCTGTCTCTTTTTCATTATTACTAAAAAGCTTCAGATCATCCATGAAGAGCAAATGGTTAATTTTTCTATTACTATTTCTGAACTAATACCCTGCCTTTGCCGTCATTAATAATAAACTGAGGGGGATCAGACATAAGACAAATATTAAAGGTGACAACGTGTCCCTCTGGTAAATTCCTCTTTGGATATTAACAAGAATGTGTCATCTGAATAGAGATCTACTTTCCATTTCTTCATGATACAGCTAATTAATTCTCCTATGTTGTCTGCTATTCTGAATATTCTCAGACATTCACTTATCCATGAGTGTGGGACGCTGTCATAGGCTTTCTTAAAATCTATCCATGCTGTTGTTAGATTTTTCTTTCTAGCTTTAACTTTATTTAAAATTGCTTTGTCTATGTATGATAGATAATGCGTTTCTCTAGCCTTCTTCCTGCAACCTTTCTGTTCTTCTGATAGTAAATTCTGGTTGTCAAGGTGCTCGTAAATGCTTTCTGAAAGCGTTCCTGTTAACAGCTTCCACACTAATGTGTAGGCTCCCTGCAACTATCTTCTGTCATGTTCTATCTTGTGCTTATCTTTTCACTTTGTTCTATTTCATCATTACCATTTGAATTCCTCTTTTGCGATCTCTACGGATGATAATTCTGTTCTTCGTTTTCTTTTCCGGGTTCTAATTCTTGACTGGCCTTATTAAACACCCTCTATATCATCCCAATATATCTTGCCCATCTTACGTTTTTACCTCATGATATTTCTTTTTCCAGAAGGGTCCCAGATTAGCTTTGGATCAAAGGTATTTGTCTTTTAGAAATGTTGGATAATTAATGTTTGCAATGTTTTGAGGCATCTGTTGATGAATGCTTGAAAGTTTTGAAGATATTTGCATTTTTAACTACGACTCAGCATTAAACAGCATGATGGATTAGGTGAAAATTCTTTGCGTAATGCAAAGCATTTGCCTTTCAAGAAATATTCAAAAACAATTAAATAGATAATAAAATATATAGTACCTTATGTATGTAGATGACAAAGTGTCATTTAGGGGAGTTTAACTACTACTTCTAGTAAGCTCAGTAAGCGATATAAATCAATTTTCTAAATTCAATATTGGATGGAATTTTATTAATTTATCGGAAGAACATGCATTAACTGTTCTTGTGGAATACTAGTGTAACACAACCGAACATTGAACCTTTAGAGTCATATTGCTAGCAATAAAGTACTAATTATCGGGACCTTTCTTAAGATAGATTTTTACATTGTAAGGTGCTAATATACGAAACAATCTACCAGTGTCGGGCGGATATGGCAGAATACGTTTATCCAAAGGTAATTAAGAAGAGCCAGGTTGCATTTGACGATTTCTTAAAATAGAATTATCATAGATACCGTTTAAGCTGTGTAGGTTACTGATATATAAAACTATGTCTTTTTCTGTTTTATTTCGATCAAACACGTTTGGGCAAGATTCTAATAAACAGATTTCTGTAGTTATGAAATCATGCATAAAATGTTATTTGGAATTACATTGCATCACGACCGGCATTATACTTGGGTGGTAGGTATGATATTGTGCGGTGACCACACTATCCTATGTTTTAGACAATATTTACCTATATGAGGAGATACTAAATTACTTTGTTTGTAGAAAATGTTCTAGAGAAATGCTCTTCTCGTCATATTTCTAACGATATTTTTTTCACGACTCTTCACCGATTTTTCACGATCTAGCAAGCCTTTTTTCTCATTTTCTCATTTCTCGTCTATTCCTGTTCGTCTATCTTGGTTTACATATCTGTTAGCCTGCCAGAAATTCTAACACGTATATGTAAGTTTATCATGTCTTTCATCTAAATACATTAATTTATATTTGTTCGATGTGAGGTATGTCAGCAGGCTGTAATTTTATAATAGTCTTCTATCTTTTATAATAATCTGTTATCTGTGTATCCTTCATTTCGTTATGGTAATAGATCCCTACTGTCTGATACCTGCTCTATGCTATAAGTACTTTTTCTCTCTTTAGCGCTTTGAGTAATTTAGTTTTCTGCTGTTGCTATTTGGTGTTGTTGCTGCTGCTACTACTACTACTACTACTACTACTACTACTACTACTACTGCAGCTGCTGTTGCTGCTGCTACCATTACTACTACTACTACTACTACTACTACTACTACTACTACTACTACTACTACTACTACTACGACGACGACGACGACGACGACTACGACGACGACGACGACGACTACGACGACGACGACTACGACGACGACGACTACGACGACGACGACTGATTTCTTCATTAACTACAAGAAGATTGATGAACGATATAGTATGATGAAATATAACGTAGGGTTACATAAAGACATGTAAAGAGTAAGAATACAAAAACAATGAAAACAAAAATGCAAACGAAGATTCACCAGATTCACCAAACTTCTAAGCACTGCTCGTGGAAATTCCACAAAACTACGGTTTTGATTACTAGGGTAAGTGCCCTCTCCTCGTTCACTTCTGTCAACCTACAGGCGCATGCTTAGAACTGATCCGCTGACTCAAACCAGTCGTGCCATATTCACTCACCTTTTAATAAATCTGATGGGAAGCAGCACTCTCTTCTCTACCCTTACTTTCCTTTACCAGTGAAGCTTAAAAAAGTTAATGAAGGTTTAGCCAAAGAGGAAGGAATCTGTCTTCAGTCCTTTCAATCTAGGTTATCACACAACCTCTTTCGCTAAAGCCACCAGATACATAAACACTACCTGTCCTTCCAGGGCAAGGAAAAGGGGTAGGGTGATCTTCACAAAAGACTTATACGACAGCTCAATCCTTCCTATACGCGATAGCAGGTGTCCGAAATAAATCCGTATGTCAGCTATGCCCGGAACCTGGGTAAGTTCGTGTAGAAAAATTTTGTCGCTTTGTGTGCGTCTCGGGTAGGTCGGGCTGACGACACTTCCATGCTTGTAGAATTTATCTCGGGCCGGCAATTCTACCTCTGGCTAGAGATTTCTGGGAATTATCTAAAGCAGTATGGCCAGAAATTTCTGGGAATTATCTAAAGCAGTAACCTAAAAGTCCTTCGGAAGAGATCAGCCGGCTGATTCTTTTCGACACCGTAAGTCACATTTATAGAAATCCACAATAGAACTTCTCAATGAATGCATTGCTCAACTAACAAAGGCCTGCAAGTGTCTGACGGCACTCCAGGTGCTAGGTGCTGAGCCTTGGTTTGCGCTTGATCCCCGAATGCAGCTCAGTCGAAGAGATGAGCTGCGGAAAAGCGTGTCTGACAAACAATTACACGTACTCACCGATAAGAAGTAGTCAGCTCCTGCTTTCTTTTATCCATCTCGAAATGATGACAGGCAAAGCTGCCCTTAGCTGGATGTGAATACACAACGTAGAGAGTAGGAAATGTCGCTAAGCATTTTCACCGACGCACTAACGATCTAAATAGTAATACATTTAATTTCTTGGAGTAACTATTCAATGCTAGATCGTGACTTCGACGATACCAGCCTACAGTGTTGTTTTATTGTTTACTCTATTCCTCCTCAGTAAACACACACAGATGATTTTAGTTTTCGTTTGAAGAAATGAGTATGATGGCTCACATCATTTGTCAATTTGTCCTATCACTCTTCCTGTTTCCCTCTCTTGCTTCAGTATCAATTTACTCTAAATGATTTCATGAAGTAGCCACTCGATGGTGGATCATGGAGACGATAGGCTCTCCGTTCTCTTTACACATAGAATATTGTTCACCCCTCTCCATAGAGCGGATACGACTATCTAATTTACCAACCAACACTTCCATTTTATCAGTACTAACGATATAAAATTCCTCAACTCCTATCTTAATACTTTCCCTGTACCACATCGCTCCCAGCATAGTTCAGTTGCAACTCCATTCCCGTGATAGGAGGCAAGAAATCGTACGGTAGGATTGAAGATATCTGTTCATATCCAAAAATGTCGGCAACCACACAGATCATTCTCGACGAGACGGGTGTTCTTTTATTGTTTTTGGACACACTGCAAACTGAAAAGCAAAATCTATCAAAGGGCGGATGAACTCAGGAGAGTCAACGGGTCCCCAAATAGTATTTTCTTGTTAGTATTGCTACTGATGACGCGATTGTTTGTTATCATAATTTTGTACTCTGTACTACTGACTTATGACAATAACAATAATAAAAATGTATACCCGAGACATAAAACTTTAGAGGCTACCTTTTTGTGGTTATGTCTACCACAATGGGAGAGACATCTCTCTGAACTTGGTTGGGAGCTTCCTAGGGGATGATGTCTCGATAAAGTACCGATGGTTGTAAAACCTTGACACTATTGTTCTCTTTATAAGTGAAATGCCAAATAAATTTATAATGCGTTACTGAGTAGCAAGTATGGATTGAATAGAGAAAAGATATGGTATGCGCAAACTCTATAAGGAATAATGATAAGGTAAAGATACTGTAAGATGTAATAATTCAATGTAATCATGAAATTGGACATTGAAAGCTGGAAATAAAAGCTCTGAATAAGAAAGTAAAAACCTGCTAAATCATAGATATTGAATGTTCTGGTGATGAAAGAGAATTGAAGCAGGTCAGATATGATGATTTGTAGTCGTAAATAAAATAAAACTGTAGTTATTTTGAATGGTGAATGCTGTACCTGTTAGTTGGAGCCTAAAGTAATATCAGTATCAAACTCGCAAAGGGAACTGAAACGATAAGTAAAGAAGAAAGAGCATCTACAGAAAACAGCGATGCTTGGAACTGCACAAATCTTCCGTTGAGTTGTCAAAATCTAAGTAAAAAGCGTTTCATTAGTCCACTGATTGCAGACAGCTAATACCATCTTACATTCTCCTACGGTGATGTTGTGTTAACTAACAACTACAATCATTCCTTCTCTGATACAAGGATCCGAAAATTATTCAGAACAATTCAAAAGACAAAGTACAGCGGGGATTTACTTGAACACGTATAAACAATAAAACAATTAGAATTAAAAAAATAATTATAGCAAAAACATTCCCCAATAGGCGACCAAGGAATCTCACCAGGATACTAAGGCAGGTATACCTCCCTTCTGCGTACTTTTCAGCTTGCAGGAGCATGCTAAAATAGGCCCATTCCCTCGAGCCATTCTCGCTACGTTCACCTACCTTTTCATAAATTTTCTGCAGGCTAGTACCTCACTCACTACCCACAGTTTGTTTTTCAAGCAGAACTTGAAATGTTCAACGAGGGTTTGGCTGAAAGGTATAGTGCCTGCACAAGTCAGAAATGCTTGAACACTGTAAGAGCACGAGCAGAACAGCTCTGTTGCTCTAGACGCGGCTGATAGTACTACGAAACTTGTAGAATTTCTATGGGACCGTCAATTACCCCTCATAGCATTGCCAGTCAAGGGATTTCTGGAAAATATCCGAAATCTTCAGGAAAAAGACAAGGCGGTTGATTTTTATCTACGTCTAGTTTCTTCCCGAGGACTAATCGCATCACCCAATTAGCGTAGAATTGTGAGCTTCTGATGTACTCTAGTTGCCGTATGCTCTGCTTCGGAATACGCTTGATCTAGAGCTGCAGACCTATCAAAAGGACGAGCTGCGTAAAATTGCATCTGGCAAACAGCGATTATCCATACTCACCATCAAGAAAACTTTTGATAGTAAGCAGGTGTTCGAAGTCCTCTATGTAGTACTTCTTGACAACAAATGTAGCGTCTAACCAGCGAAACATGACCTCTCCGCAGAAGAGCAAATTTTAATTTTCACTATAAACCTGACCAGGTACGTCAAAATGTAGACGAAATTCTCACTCCAGAAAGGGACAATAGAAAGATTAAGTCTATGCGCTTCAAAAAGGAACGTAACCTCAACATGTTATTTTGTCTGTTTTGAATGACGAAGGCAATAACAATTTTCTAGTTGGCAAAGGAGGACTATTTTAACTCATTGATTCTTAACCGGTGCACACAATTATATTACTGCTTTCCAGGCTGTTTTTATAGGAAGTCTGTTAGTTCTGACAAATCTTGTTTTCAAAGTGAACAAACTGTTGCGCTCTTCTCAAGTTCTTATATTTTTCCACTAATATTTTCCTTCAATTTTAAGAACAGGTTGCGCAAGTGGGATCTGGCATTCTTTTTTAAAATAATTGCTGGAGCTGGTCTTGTTGTATCTGACTGCTTCAGATAATTGAGTATTAGCGGTGAAATAGTTATCAGCTGTATTCTTCACTATATTCCTTCGTATTCTTGCTATGTTTCTTGCTGTTGATAGTGTTGCGAGTTGCGTTTGTAATGACGGTGTTTCTAAATGCCACAGTGAATGTCGTAGTGATAATGTTGGTGATGGAAGAGATGGTAGAGTTTCCATTTGGGCTATTTGAAAATACGATGTTGTTTTTTGCTGATATAATTAAGCTTGTTGATATTTCTACTGTCGGTTTTTTTCGTATTTTGATGCTATTCTTGTTCATGGTGGTAATGGTTCTATTGTGTTTGCTATTATTATTAGGCTACATTTTGTTGCCTTTAAAACAATATCATCGCTATTACTACAAGAAGATACTTCTTATAAATTACAACTAAACTTTTTTTATCAAAGTGTTGCCATTATGAGGGCAGTTGCTAAGGTCCATGAAATTACTTTTAGGGTTATTTCCTTGGTTTCAGTGTGTTTTCTCACATTATGCTGTTTAACCAGCGAAGTGAAGTTCTTACAATAACAGTTGTTAAATTTCAGGGTACTTCTATTGAGTTGACTTACACTGGTATATTAATCTTGACATTCATACTACATATTAATAGCATTAATATTGTTATTAATGTTTTTATTAATTATATTAATCATTTAAGGCTGGAAAATAAAAAGAAATATTTCAAATGTACTGAAGGATAAATTTATCTTTCAATACATGATATATAAAATGCAATAGGGTTCTTAATGTCAGGGAAAGTGTAGAAACTTCGGCATAAATATCTGTGAGCTATATTTCTAAGTCTTCAACACACATAAAACTGATGATATGTTTGGAGTTGGTACCACAAATATAGATCACGCTTGTAAGGCACCAAAATGGTTGATGGCTAATGACTTTGCAATCAAGGGTTTCTAACAGCGGTGTAGTTCCATATGAAACATTTGATATGAAAGGCAAAACCAACGTCACCTTTAGGGTTCAGTATCCAAAAATTGGTTAAAATAAATTTCAGATATAATTCAGCAAAAGCTGCGGTGCCTACCTAACACACACACACACACACACACACACACACACACACACACACACACACACACACACACACACACACACACAAGCCCGCACAAAAATTCAGAATTAACTAAGATATTCTCTCTTTTTGCTCCTTATGGAACATAGGGCCTCAACAGTTATTTTCCACTTTTTGCAGTCATTGGCGTGTTTCTTGGTTGCTTCCCATGTCAGGCCGGTGGTCCTGAGCTCGTCCACAATGCTCCGCTTCCATGTCTGCTTCGGGCGTCCTCGCTTCCTTTTCCCCTACGGGTTCCAGTTAAGTGCTTGTCGTGTCACATTTGAGGGTTCTTTCCGCAGTGTATGCCCAATCCATCTCCATTTCCTTCATCTAATCTGAACATGTATGGGCTCCTGGTTGGCCCTTTTCCACAGGTCGGTGTTTGGCACTCTCTCGAATCACTTCTGATGGAGGATCTGCCGGAGAATTTGTTGATGAAGGTCTGGATCTTCTTGTAGTTGCTGCAGGTGGCACTCCGTGTTTCAGAGCCGCACAAAAGCACAGATTTTACGTTTGAACTAAATAAGCGGAGTTTAGTTCGAGTTGAGATGGCAGTGGACTTCCATATCGGCCGAAGAATAGCGAAGGCTTTCCAAGCCTTCTTGCTTCTTGTAGTGATGTTCTCATCTGATCCACCTGATTTGCTGATCTTGCTGCCAAGATAGACAAACTCGCTAACGTTCTCCACTGGTGTCCCCTCGATTGTGATTGGCTCTTCCTGCTTGTTGTTGATACGCAGCACTTTTGTCTTTTCCACTCAGCATGAAGTTTCTCTCAGGTGGTCTACCTTATCTTGCATGTCTTGTAGGCGATGTGACAGTAGCGCGAGATCATCTGCGTAGTCCAAGTCCTCCAGCTTGTTCATCAGTGTCCACTGAACATCTTTCCCGGAGGTAGCGTGGGCCGTCCTGGTGACCCAGTCCAGCACGGCGAAGAACAGGAGCGGTGACCTCAAACAGCTCTGTCTTACTCACTGTATTTTTAATCTTAGCAGTAAAGCTCTAAAAGATCCTGTTATACAAGGTACTAGTAAGATGAGATGCAACTGTGTGTGTGATATTTCAAGGTTGTCAGGCAATCTTGTCCTTTCTCCCAAAACAGAGAGTAAGATAACCACGTGGATCTCGCTATTGCACTTTTCTACCATGTTCGCATTGTCATATGTATGCCCTCTGCAGATACTCAGAGAAACAGGGAGCAGTTTATTTACAATATATGTAGCTGTAAACTGCAAGTTTAAGAAATATGTCATTCATCCCATATCTAACGTCATTTAGATTAAAATTATTCAACAGAAATGTTCACCCAACGTACCTGCCTACGTTGGGTGATGCTACATCCACAGTAACTGCAAAATCTTTTGATGACGTACTTTCTAGAAAAATATGTTACTTCAAATGCTAAAACATTTTGAGATACAAAACTTGAAGACATTCAACGTTTTCCTAGAATAATATCACGTGGAGTACATTTTTTTATGGATATGATCCAATTTGACCGCAGATCGATTAGGTCTAAGAAATTTCCATTGTTTAAATTTCCAATTTGATGTAATGATCAACTGAACTCTGAAGTGACGTCTCCAGCTTAATTAAAGAACAACACATTCTTCAAGACGTTGTGCCATTTTACTGCTTTAGTTTGGATTGTTGTTACTTATAAAAAGCTAACTTCCTGGATAAAAAACATATTTGAAGCTCTCTCCATAAGGTAATATAAAATTCTTTGTAGCTTTTGCAGACTTTGAAACTAAAGAATTATTGATGAGTCATGTAAGTTACCATGGTAAACTGTACAACTCTTTCTTTTGGCTGTAAGCAAGCCAGTTTCTCTGATGTACATCATTAGTATCATGAAATTTTAAGACACTTTCTGCAAAACGTTGTTTACGTCCTTTCAGAATCGTTTGTGTGTGAGATATGTTGTGAGACATGTTTACTTTAGAAGGAAATTAATTTGTAACACATCTAATGTGAAGGCCAATACTTGACTTAATATCTAATATTAGAACATATATATATATATATATATATACATATATGTATATATATATCATACATTATAATATCAAGGGCTATTACTGTGTGTAAAAGCCACACGCTTTAATGTGACTCTGAAGTCAAACTGCTTCAAAAAGTATACACACTCGCTGACATCGAGGGAATGAAAACTAGGAGAAATTCCTTCAACCAAAAAAGGTTCAGTGGTATACCATAAATGATTTCATGGTCACCATGTATTACCATGTTCTCCACTCATCAGTACGAACATACTGGGGAAACATAAATATAAAAACATCTTTGCATACTAGACGAACACAACGCATCCAGTAGAACATGTACAAATGTTTACACTTATAAATCCAATTAAAGAGATCTCTGCCTAGTTCATCTCGCCACGTGTGTATAATCGAAATAATTCAGGACTGAATATATTCCGGTTCAATATTTGTAAATAAAATATAAGGATAAAATCTATATAAGATATTATCGAGCAGCCAGCGTGTAAACCAATTAAGGAAAAAAATTAATACAAGGTATCTAATTTTTTCCTTTATATATTTTTCCCGGTTATGATGAATGGAAAACATGGTAGTACATGGTGACCACGAAATCATTAATGACAAACGACTAAACTTATTCTATCCAAGGAATTTCTCCTAGTTTTCATTCGGCGTAGTTTGACTTTAGAGTCCCATTAAAGCGAATGGCTTTTATGCACAGTAATAGCCCTTGTATTTTATATATGAAGGAAAAGATTAGATACCTTGTATCAATTTTTCCTTAATTGATTTAGGCTACTCGATAAAACCTTATATTGACTTTATCCTTATATATATATTTACTAGATTGCCATATAACTGTCTTCAGCTACAGCTTCATTTTCCAAACTGATCTTCAAAAATATTGATGAGTTGCTTGAGATGGTGTAAGGGTAGAACATAAAGATTGGATTGGATAAATGTGCAAGCGAACGTGTATATATATATATATATAT
>NC_068996.1:32421598-32423234 GCF_001194135.2 Octopus bimaculoides | reverse complement strand
TATATATATTTATATATGTGTATATGCATGTATGTATGTACATACACACGTTCGCACACACATTTATACAATCCAGTGTATATCTTCTACACTTTCACCATCTTATTCATTTCCTGAGTCGCGCAAAGAGATCCACAGTGTCCCGTACCATCACTTAACAGCAAGTGTTGCTCTTAAAACTTTCACTAGCCATGCAGCAGCACTAAAACTGATTAATTCTTGTAAAGCATCCCAGGAGCCCTCCCCATCTCCACTCTCGCTAGGAGCAAAAAAATATATGCTTGTGCACTATGCGTATGGTGGCTGGATATCGTGAGTTTGTAACTAAACCCACAATGTTCTACGTGACTAACATTGGATTCTCTTTTCCTTTCCTCTCATTCTTGTTAATGTTAATAGGATAACAGTAATTAAGTTAAAGGCATTACCGGTATTGTCTGATTTTCATTTTCTCCGAGCAGTTTCGTGCTTCTCTCAATGCTAAGTTTATAACTAGATCGTAATCATAGAATAATAATTCCCATAAAGATGCCAATATTAAGTGTGTAGTACTTGCTCGTAAATTTCCTTGCCTAACTTTATGGATACTGATCTAGACATAACATTACTAGTTCTTTCATACATCTTGGAATACGACAATTTAATACTTTTGTTGGAGAAACTGTTCTTAAAGAACTGCATAGTATTTTGAATGAAGCCCCCAAATCATCAAAGCAAGATCACGAAAGCCTGACTTTATAAAGATATAACAATTCAACCCTTCTAATCAACCTTTCCAGCATTATATCTTCTGAAATTTCAGTTCCTTCATGAGGCCCTATTATTGCCTTTGTCTCGCCGGAACCTCAAATCTCCTTCTTTAGATGTGATCACAAACTTCACAACATTCCGGCAAGAAGTTATTCCACCCATTACAATATTCATCCTATATCATCTTCTTTCTCCTACTCCTTGCTTTAACTCCTGTTCTATTATAAAACCTTACCCATTTGCTCATTCCTAATTCTACTTTCCAAGTTGCAGATAGCTGTAGTTATATCACTAAGTAACGTAATTTGTTGCACAAATTGCCAACTATGCAGTGCTTTGTTTATATGTTAAACAGACTGTAAGTTGACTGATCGATTCAAATTGTCCTGGACCTCTTAAACTGTTGCATGGGATTTCGCAATTACTGGTCTCTCCCAATATGACAGTAACGTCTGTGAACGTCTTCATCAAGGCGTATGTATGAATCGAACTCTTGATTCAGTTTTCGTTGTGGAACGATTTCTTTCGTAGTGATTACTTTTCTTTTAAGTCTTTTCCTTCTACTCTCACTCCTTCCTCCATATATAAATACATATGTGTCTTCAGTTCTACCATTCACCATCTCACACATACATACTGTAGTAAATACACCTACATGACACCGCCAATGTCTTTCCATTTTATTTTTGCGCAAAATCGGCAATTTTCCATTAGTCCTTTTACTCTACTACAAATTTCATACAAACTGGTCGCTTCAGATCCATGACTATCACGATCATTTAAAATAACACAAGAACTCTTTATTCCATTTTTAAATCTCTCCCTCTTCTTCTCTTTCTCCCTCTTCTTCTCTCTCTCCCTCTTCTTCTCTCTCTCCCTCTTCTTC
>NC_068996.1:32420709-32421588 GCF_001194135.2 Octopus bimaculoides | reverse complement strand
TCTCTCTCTCCCTCTTCTTCTCTCTCTCCCTCTTCTTCTCTCTCTCCCTCACACTCTATCTGTATTATCTAGCTCCATAAGGGACATGTGCCTAACATGATGATGCTATTGTTTTTTATCTTTCGACATCTAACATTTTAAATATAATTTTGTTTATTTACATTACTTTTGCCGACACTCACTGGTTTCTACGAATTCTAGTTTTTACAAATTCTAGTTTTTACAAATGGTTACAACATTACATCATTTGTAATTAATTGTGTCGTAGACGGTAATTTATCTATGTTAAGTTTAGCAAGACTCGAGCACGCTGAAAATGAAATGAGCTTTACTTTGGCATTTAATAATAAATGCTATAGGAAAGACAAAACTATCACTATTTTTTAATTAGGAACACGACAATTTAAAACCAAAGGTGCGTTGGAATGCTCAGACAAATTAACCCTGCCATAGAACTGATTCTTTTTAATCAACTGAAATAATATAATCCAAACTTTACGATTTGTGTACTCAAATTGAAGTGAAACGGAACTAAATATCACAACGGTTTCACTCTTTGTACAAATTCAGCTACTCTTAGACGCAAAACCAGTCTGATTAATATGACCTTAGTTTTATTTGGCCTTCATTTTATCGTAATATTTGACTCTTCTGGTGTAGACTCTCGTGATAGGACATTAGATTCATGGCTTTTCAAGTATTATAAGTTTGTTTCAATTCATACATACATGCATACATACATACATACATACATACATACATACATGCATGCATGAATGCATGCACACACACACAAACACACACATGTCTATCTATCTATCTATCTATCTATCTATCTATCTATCTATCCATCTATATGTATATATATATATATATATA
>NC_068996.1:32416174-32419280 GCF_001194135.2 Octopus bimaculoides | reverse complement strand
AGAGAGAGAGAGAGAGAGAGAGAGAGAGAGAGAGAGAGAGAGAGAGAGAGAGAGAGAGAAAGATAAAGGGACAGAGGAAGATAAAAGATGATGACTTCGATTTATGAATATGCTCTAGATGATTGTTAATATGACAATAATTCTGTTGATGGTGATAGCAATGAGTTGACAATGATGTTTAATGTATATCGTAACGATAATAGTGCCAATGAAGACGATGATGATGACGGTAATATTTCAATAATGATATAATAATTAGAATGGCGGTAATTGTGGTGGTGATAACAATGAGGATTACCAAAAGAAATTCCCTGGCAGAAACAATGACGCTGAATTTCATCCACACAATTTTTTTGTTAGGTTTTCATGCCTTGATATTTTTTCATTAATATTTTCGGGTTATTCAAGGAATAAAGTTTATTTAGGTTGTTTTATTTCTTTAGCATTTTTTCAAATACTATCATCATATTATTTGTAAGATAATTTAAGATTTCGTAAAAATGTTTCCAATGAACATTGCTACAAAAGCAATGAATTGAGTTCATTTATTAATGACGATAACATTGCTGTCGGGAATCAGTGATGAGGAAATTGACACAAAATGGAAACTTTTCAAATAGTGAAAGATAATATTTATTTATTAATGACAATAATTATTCAGTTGACACAGACATTAGGTATGTTGTAGTTTATCAGTAAATAAAATTGTATGGAATGACACAAAACTTTGATGAGGGTGTGGAGGCGGCGCTGAATAAATGACCTTTGATATCCGTAGCTTATAAAAATTGTCAATCATTTGTTTCAAACAGTAGTGGCAATTACACTAGTAATTCTACAATAGTAGTAGTAGTAGTAGTAGTAGTAATGATGGTGGTAGTAGTAATGATGGTGGTAGTAGTAGTAATAGAGGTGGTTTTATTTGTAGTAGTAGTAGTAGTAGTTGTTGTTGTTGTTTTAGTCCTAGCGACAGCAGTAGTCATAATTTACTAGCATAAGTTTTCAACTGTCGAAGAAATAATAATAATAATGATAATAATAATAATAATAATAATAATAATAATAATAATAATAATAATAATAATAATAATAATGAGGATTTCAAATTTTGCACAAGGCTAGTAATTTCAGGGAGGGGGTAAGCCGATTGCATCGGTCCCAGGACGAAACTGGTACTTATTTTATCGACCACGAAAGGATGAAAGTCAAAGTTGACCTCGGCAGAGGTGGTGGTCTTTTTTAACAGTAATTTAGTAACAACATAACAACACACGTAGTCATAGTGATAATAGTCAGTAGCCATTAGCATCTCTATTTAGTATCTTTATTATTATTGCTGTAGCAAAAATTTAACAGCAGCAAAAGCGTTGCTAATAGTAGTAGCTGTAGAAGTGTTTAGTATCAGCAACAATAGCAGCAACAATACCATAACAGATGCAGAAATAAGAGCAGGAACGTTTTTATATTCCACAATTAATATAAGCATCATTCTTTTCTATTTGTAGTAGTAGTAGTAGTAGTAGTAGTAGTAGTAGTAGTAGTAGTAGTAGTAGTAGTAGTAGCAACAGCAGCAGCAGCAGTAGTAGCAGCAGCAGCAGTAGTATTAGTAGTAGTAGTGTTGGTTGTGGTGGGGGTGGTGGTAGCAGCAGCAGCAGTACCAGCAACACGAATAAGAGCTGTGGAAATAGTAGATGTTTGAAAAGGATTCGTTTGCAGTATCAGAGAAAGAATACGTTTTTGATTAGCAGTAACAATTCAAATTACAATTAAAGAATAATTTTGTGTTTGCGTTTATTTAAAATTTTCTGAACTATATTTTTCGAAAAATCCATATTCTAAACACTATAACTTCTGCTGTAATATATCATTTATAAAACTTATGAAGAACCTACCTCTACAACGTTAAACGTCTAAAGTCAGACTACATATATATGCTTTATATACGACAGATTCAAAACCTCTAAGTTTAGAATAACCTATATTTGCATCATCTGAATACCATTCTGTCCAAAGTGGATACTTATGTCTCGGTCGGAGCATTACATGCAAATAAATACAATTAAACTCTAGCTAAACGCCTAGCTACATCTACTAATATGGACTATATGACTATATATTAATATATGCTTATATGAATATACATATATACGCGCATATATATATATATATATATACATATACATACAAACAGACATATATAAATATATATATACACATACATATGTACATACGTATATGTATATTTATATATATATATATATGTGTGTGTGTGTGTGTGTGTGTCTGTGTGTGTGTGTGTGTGTGTGTGTGTGTGTGTGTGTGTGTGTGTGTGTGTGTGTGTGTGTGTGTGTGTGTGTGTGTGTATTGAATAGACAAGGATACTAGAACCAGGCAGGTACCGCGTTGAAGCACGCTTGTATAATGCAAGTTATGGCTTACCGTATCGAATGGTAAGAAATAACTTAAGACTATTTAAACTAAACAATCCCATTTTATTTCATCCGATAAGTAAAACCTTAGTTTTCTTCGTTGGATTATAAACAGTTTACTGGGCTAATATCAAAGATAATACACATAAAGAGAATTATACATCTAACCAGTTTTTATGAATACAGTTTTTATTATACACTATATTTAAATTTAATTTCTATCCGACATATGTTTCTACTGCATCGATATTTCGCAATGTGGTTTACATGTGCATTCTATTTGTTCATCTCTATCCAGATTTCATTCAGTTTACAAACCGGTACATGCAGGTTTATTCAAGGTGTTGTCACCATCAGAATTTGAAGTTGCATGATTTTTTTTACCTGAATGAAATCTGAATGCAGATGAATAAACAGGATGCATATGAAAGCCTTATTATGAAATATCTATGAGGCATAAACCGGTCGAACAGAGCTTTAAATTGAATATGGTGTATAAATGAATGTAATAAAATCACTCAAATGTATAATTCTCTTTATTTGTTTAAATTGTCTTATATATGTGTCTTACACACACACACACACACACACATATATATATATACACATATATATATATACATACATATATATATATACATACATACATACATACATACATATATATATATATATAT
>NC_068996.1:32413163-32415761 GCF_001194135.2 Octopus bimaculoides | reverse complement strand
TTACACTCTAAGCAGCCAGGAAGAAACTGTAAGTTCGGATGGGAGTTTAAAAGAAATTTACCATAAGACGCATCATCTGAAGGAACTAGCCTGATCATCTTACATGTGTCTGTCTGTCTGTCTGTCTGCGCTCCTATGTGTATGTGTAAATATATTTAGATATATATGTGTGTATTATTATTATTGAGTGAGAGAGCAGCGCATGCCATCAAAGTGACACTGGGATAAAATATACGATGCCCAATATACCCATCATGACTACCCGTCTGATAAGGGTACACCAGGCACATGCATCACAACAATATGTGCGTGACATGGTGATCTCATATCGAAAGAATGGGGCCCCCAGTTAGAATTTTCTTCAGATCGAGTAGTCCAACCCCATCAAAAGGTTCTTCAATAAGGGTTGCTTAAGGATATTGAATGAAACACCTATGTTTGCCGATGTGAATTATTCAAACCCAAAGAATTCCTCTCAACACATGACTATGATGCTCCCCACTACTCTCGTGATCATAGAGGTACATATAGTCAGCCATCAAGGGACATGCTTAACTGGTTATCGTCAAACAATTAACAAGCAAACTGTCGTATTGGGCAGAATATTTACTTTGGCCCCTCTCTTATTATTATTATTATTATCATCATTATTATTATTATTATTATTATTATTATTATTATTATTATTATTATTATTATTATTATTAAAACGGCGATCTGGCAGAATCGGTAGCACACCAGGCAAAATGCTTAGCGGTATTTCATCTGCCGTCACGTTTTGTGTTCAAATTCCACCGAGGTCTACTTTGCCTTTCATCCTTTCGGGGTCGATAAATTAAGTACCAGTGAAACACGGGTCGATGTTATCGACTAGTTCCCTCCCCAAATTTCAGGCCTAGTAGAAAGATTATTATCATTATTATTATTATTTATTATTATTATTATTATTATTGACTTCCTACAACTTTGTATTCGGCTAAGTAAGCCCGAACCCGACGAGCTAGGTTTCTATAAGAAGCCTATGAAACTGAAAGTTGCAAGAGACCGAGATAAGCTGTTTTAAATAATAATATATATAACTCTTACTAAATATTTGAGTACCTCTTCTCACATTTGTCAACTCACCTCTATACATATAGTGCGTATTTGTGTGTGCGTGTGTGTGCGTAAGTGCCTGTGTATTAGTGTGTAATTCTGTATACATAAACATAGACTGTTATATCAAGACTTAGCCTCTGTGTCCAAGACTATCCTAATATGTTGATAAAATCCTGATGTTAATGTTAGGCGTTACTTACTTTCTCTACCTGATATCATAACATTAAGATAATAAAAAAGCTATATTAGATGAAAAAAGAGAAATAATAATGAAATCATGATATAAGACTGAGAAACAGAGATTCAAATAAATGTGTTTTTTTTTCCTTCAATAATATATCACAATTAGAAACCAATTACTGAATAAATGTATTGTCTACTGTTGAGCATACAGAGATGAAGCGTAATAGTTTTCAGATTTACTAAAAGCAAATATGAATTCAGCCGACCATTATCGTGTCGCTGATCTATAATGATAGTATATAAGCACTAAAAATCTATGGATAAGGCAGGCAGTTCTCTCTCCGGTGGATATGCATAAAAAAAATTAAGCCTTGGACACAGCATCAACATTTTAAAAAATCAGCTTGGAAAATGAAGCGGTAGTTGAAGACAGTTATATGGCGATCTAGTAATTTTCCTGAAAGGTGGGCGAGAGAGGCGAGTGAATGTGCTTGTAGGTCGGGGATTAGAGAAGAGAGGGGGAACTTAATATTTGGTATTCAAATATTGCTGGATCTTTGAAATTTCTAGTATGACATTAGTAGGCTGTCATAAAATTCTACACTATCATTTTTATAATTCATTCACGTTTCGTGTCGCTCTCAACTTTATGTAGCCTGTTCTTGCACAGCCTCCTCACATTTCGCACCTATGATAATATAAATAAAAATCTAGGAATTATAATTATTTCCACTTCACTTCTCAGAGCACTTGATTTCAATAGCTCCGTTTAAATCTCTTAGGGCGGACAGCCCCTGTTGTCAAAGGTCTCACGAGGTCTCTTCCTCGCTGTCCCTAATAAAGCAGTTTTCTGAGCATTATTATTATTATCATTATTATTATTATTATTATTATTATTATTATTATTATTATTATTATTATTATTATTATTATTGTTGTTGTTATTGTTGTTGTTATTGTTGTTGTTGTTGTTGTTGTTGTCGTCGTCGTCGTCGTCGTCGTTGTTACTGATGATTATGATGTTGTTGAGCTAGAGTAATCGTTAGTGCATTTGATGAGATATTGTAGCAGTATTTCTTCCAGATCTTTGCGTTCAAATTTCCACCGAGGTCAACTTTGTCTTTCAACGTTACGGGGTATGTCGATATATTCGATTAACCTCCTACCATTAAAATTGCTGATCTTGTGCTAATAATAATAATAATAATAATAATAATAATAATAATTGTTATTATTATTATTATTACTATTACTATTATTATTATTATTATTATTATTATTATTATTATTATTATGATTATTATTATTATCATTATT
>NC_068996.1:32411617-32412773 GCF_001194135.2 Octopus bimaculoides | reverse complement strand
TTATTATTATTATTATTATTATTATTATTATTATTATTATTATTATTATTATTATTATTATTATTATTATTATTTTCTTATTGTTTTTATTACGATTGCTTTTATTGCTGTTTCAGCATTTGGATGTGAATGTCTTGCGTGCCATGTTCTGAGGCGCATAGCATTGGTTTTGGAATGTAGAAATTGTGTTGATATGCTACATCAGTTTTACTTTATTGGCTGAGACAGATTTCAATATTTCTGATATTTTAGTACTTCATCAGTTGTGAAGAGTACGTGTAAGTGGAATTGTATTGTTTCGTTGAATAATTTCTGTGCTTCATGAATAATGTGTGAGTTGTACCATATCTTATCGTATGAAACAGTGATTGTGCAGAGTAAGCTTGTTTTTTTTTTTTTCAAGAGAATATATTCTTTGATATATGCTTATTATTATTATCATTGTTGTTGTTATTGTAATTGCTTTGTTGTTTACGATTTTATTGTTGTTGTTGTTATTATTATTGTTGTTGTTATTATTATTATTATTATTATTATTATTATTATTATTATTATTATTATTATTATTATTATTATTACTACTACTATTATTATTATTATTATTATTATTATTATTATTATTATTATCATTATTATAAAAAATTCTTTACATTGTGCATTCCAAAATTATACCCTCTTTCATGTGTTATATAGCTTTGATGCCCACTATTGCAATAGTAATTGTATAAATATCTCTTTATTCTCAGTAAATTATAGTAATAACGTAGTGATTCTTGTTTATTCTTTAGTCATATTCCTTCTTGCCATAGTCACAATAATGTTGTCATTATATTCACATTCTTGTTGTTTTCATTCATGTCAACATCTTGGCCGTTACCACCACCAATAATCTCACCGTCATCTAAGTAAATAAAGAAAGAACTAAGTAAGTAGATAAATACAAACACAGTAAACCTTGGCACTATAAGAGATGCTCCAATCAGAGATTTAACCATAAATACTTCGATTGTACAATATGTATATATGTATGCATAGTATGTTTGTATGTATATATTATATGCGTATGTATGTATGTATGTTTGTATGTATGTATGTACATATATATGTATGTACATATATATATGTATCTATCTATCTATCTATCTATCTATATATA
>NC_068996.1:32410882-32411413 GCF_001194135.2 Octopus bimaculoides | reverse complement strand
TATATATATATATATATCACAATTCGATTGGGCGACAGAAGCAATAATGCTAGTAATTCTTTAAAATAATGTTAATATAAATTACATGATCAATAATAATTATAATAATAAAAACAGACGTAGTAGTAATAATAGAAGAGTCGTCGTAGTTAGTGGTGTTAAGCAATGATAAGTAATTCATTAATTAAATATTTAATATTAACCGTCATCTTCAGGTTGATTTACACTAGAACAACATATGGAGCAAAAAATATCGAACATAGAAACAAAGAATTTTTTAACATTCGCGTATGTAATGTAGACTTTTTCATGCATCCTCATACATAGATATACAATCACAAGCGTACATATACGTATGCATTCGTACCTACCTATTTACCTACATACCTACATACATGCATGCATTCATACAAAGATACGTTGATAGATACATACATAAATACATACATACATACATCTATATATACATATATACATACATCTATATATATACATACATATATATATATATATATATATATACACCTGCAT
>NC_068996.1:32405343-32410872 GCF_001194135.2 Octopus bimaculoides | reverse complement strand
ATACATATGTATGTTTATATATATATATATGCAAATTCATCTACCTACCTATTTATCTATTATGTGCATATATATATACATACGTATTTTATAACATATATACATTTATAATCTCTCTCTCTCTATATATATATGTATATATATGTATGTATATACACGAACACAGACACGCGGACACACATGTATGTATATATATATATATATATATATGTATGTATACACACACACACACACACACACACACACATATATATATATATATATATATATACATATAAACACATTCACGTATATCTATATACATTTGTGCATACATATATACATACATATTTGTTTATCTACACACTTGCAGACACTCTTAGATTACGCATATAATCCATATATGTTAATTTTCTTCCAAATCGTCAAAAATACTTTATCAATGGAATGTATATGATTTTTTTAAAATTTTTTTTTAAAATCTTTTTCAAGTTATAATTATTGTTGCATTTTTTTAAAACTTGGGAGAGGGATATTTGATAAAATTTTGAAGAAAATGTGAACTCATTATACGGGAATTCACTCGTGGCAGGTAATCAAAAATGGTTGCGACATAACATTCAGAAAAAAAACAGTAAAAGAAATAATGATAACATTAATAATAATAATATCGATGATGGTGATAATATTAAGAATAATCGTAATAATAATATTCTTATTATCAATATAACTATCAATAATAACAATAATGATAATGACGACGATGATGATAATAATAATAATCTTAATAATAATAATAATAATAATAATAATAATAATAATAATAAAAATAATAATAATCTTAATAATAATAATAATAATAATAATAATAATAATAATAATAATAATAATAATCTTAATAATAATAATAATAATATTAATAATAATAATAATAATAATAATAACAATAATAATAATAATAATAATAATAATAATAATGATAATAATAATAATAATAATAATAATGATAATAATAATAATAATAATAATAATAATAATAATAATAATAATAATAATAATAATAATAATAATAATAATAATAATAATAATAATGGTGATGATGGTAATAAATTATAAGGACGCAAGATCTAATAATAGTGAACAAAGAAACAGCATCTCTTATAATAAACGTGCGTTAATCTGGCGAAACAATAATCCGCTAAAATTGTGTAACATCATCTTATATAATCAAAAATAAGAATTGAAATTAAGAAATTAACACACATGCAATGCCACATTTCTTGAAGAAGAAAAAAAAAGAGATTATCCCTTCGGGAGATGCGTTTGGATTTTTTCTTTATATATTATGGTACTATGTTTGGTTTTCACTATATCTGGAATTCTATGTTAAAAGTGTTAGTTTGGGATATGTAGAGAGTTCCAGACAGGTGAAAACTTCACATTTCCTGCTCAGAATATTCCACCAGCAAGTGAACTGATTTTATCAGGATTTCCTGTCGGGCAGAAGTCTGTACCAGAATTTATGAGAATAGTGGAATATGGTCCTGGTAAAGGAGGAGCGTTTGGCAGCGAGACGGGTATCTTCCCCGTTTGTACCGGGCAAGGACCATTCCACTTTGAACTTGCTTCAGCACCTTGAACTTTCACTGAAAAAAAGAAAAAAATCAATGAAGAGATATATAAATAAATGATATTAAACAAAGGATTATGGAAAATATTGTATATGGAAAGATGTGAGAAATTATGAAAAGTGCAGATTTAAATTAGCATAGGTATATATACATGTAAGTGTAAATAAAGCATCGGAATGAAGTATTCACATAGAGATGAAATAGAATTTCATATTTATTTATTTATCTATTCCCCAACAGAGGCTAAACATAGAGGGGACAAACAGGTACAAAGGGATTAAGTTGAGTAAATCGACTCCAGTACGCAACTGGTACCTCTTTAATCACCCCCAGTACAAAACTAGTACCTCTTTAATCGACCTGAAAGGATGAAATGCAAAGTCGACCTCGGCGGAATTTGAACTCAGAACGTAGTGGCAGACGAAATACCGCTAAGCATTTCGCCCGGAGTGCTAACGACTCTACCAGCTCGCCGCCTTCATATAAAATTTCATATTGTAGAAGGGAAATTGGGATACTTTTTTAAAAATAATTTTGATTTAAGATTGAACACACAGAGCAATACTTGTCCAACGCACCTGAATATGCCAATGATTATTTTTCTCTCTTTTCTTTTATCTTTCTCTCTTTTCTTTTCTCTTTCTCTCTTTTCTTCCGTTACACACACACACACGCAGACGTGCATGAAAAACAGGTGCATGAACAACAAGCAACTGTATTAATTTGACGCCCGGGAAAGTGAGAAAATCTTTTACGTTTTGAGCCTAAGCTCTTCAATCCAAAGGAATAAGAGAAAATAAACAGAGAGAGAATAAAAAATAACTTGTGGATTTAGCGGTCAAGCATGGTGACTGGTTGGAAACAAAGTTTGACAGGAGAGGTTGAAATAAAAATCGTGAGAATATTCGGGCTTCAACGTAGCCAACGAATAGGTTCGCATAAGTTGGGGTCCATTATAGTTCCCATGGCCAAGACTATACCTGAGAGCTCCCACGGTACTCACCTAGATAATTTATCCCTATGTGCTCATCAAGTGTATCTTTTATCTTTTACATTTTACTTTGACTGCTGTCATACTGGGGCAGCGGCTTGAATTTTTAATCGAATGATTCGATCCCAGTACGTCTTTTCTAAACTTGGTAATCATTCTACTATCGGTGTCTTTTGCCGAACCGATAGTTTACAGGGATGCAAACACATCAACACTGGTTGTTATGCGGTGGTGGTGGGGACAAATACAGACAGAAACACACACACATATACTATATATATATATACGACAAGCTTCTCTCAGTTTCCGTCTACCAAATCCACTCAAAAGGCTTTGGTCGGCTCGAGGCTACAGATTTTCTTGTGATTAGTAAAGAAATATTCCTTGAGATATATCAGAATTAATGAGATAAAATTGTTTGAGACAAGTACTGTTTCATCAAAAGAAACTGCCTCTTAATGATTTTGGAATAACAGCTTAATTAACGAGGTATTTTAGCCACTAAACTAACAACATCGAAAACATGTGTGGTAATATAGTGGTTTAAATTGATTAATCAACCAAGTAGAGATTACATTTAAAATACACATTTGAAGTAAATTTTAAGTAAATTTGAATACTTTAAATATCAAGATACGAATAGATTGTTATTTCTCGCTCTATGTCACCGACCGCATGACATATGTCATGTACGCGGTCGGTCAATATAAATTATTTTATCCGCTAGAACACATCATGCTAACTAGGTTTGTATGTCTATTGTATAAAGAAAGTAAGCAATACTAGAAAACATAGGCTTGGTTACTATCTCCCCCTCATGCTCACTCTTCCTATATATATGTATGTATGTATATATGTATATATATATATCATATATATATATATATATATATACATACACATACACACACATATATTTTCAAAAGAACAGAACATTTTGTATATGTGTGTTTATAATATTCATCCATCCATCCATTTATCCATCCGCACACACACATATACACATGTACATACGTACATACATCCATATATACATACGTACGTACATACATACTCATGGATGTGTATCTACTTATCTATTGTGGATATGTTGAGGAAAGAGTGAGAAAGCTTTTCACAAGTTTAGAAAGCGTGTAAATGTCCTGACTAGATGTTATCTGGTATTTATCGTCTGTGGCAACAATTTTTCTGCCTTGAAGATGTTAGACTAGAAAAGGAATATTTATCTTTATTTTAGTGGCAAGTTTTTATATTCTTTCCTTACTTCGTGCACGATATTCACACAAACCAAAAGACGTATTAAAGGATTGTGTATGTGTGAGTGTTTATTTGTGTGTGTATGAGTGTATTTGTGTGTGTGTGTGTGTGTGTGTGTGTGTGTGTGTGTGTGTGTGTGTGTGTGTGTGTGTGTGTGTGTGTGTGTGTGTGTGTGTATAATTGTGTGTGTGTGTAACTAAAACAGAAAAGGGACAAAAGGGAAATGAATAAGCAAACAATTCAAGAAACAAAGAATGAGCAAGATCTAAATATATTGACATTCTGCTCTTAGTACGAATAAAAACAAATACACACACATCACATACTTGCATATGTGTGTGTGTGTGTGGGGGGGGGAGTGTATGTAAGAGTGTGTAGAGTTAATGTTGACTGGTCACTTGCTTACTAGCAAGGTTGTGAAGGAAGACATCGCTTATTGTTTTCACCATTTAAATCCTAAAAATATTCTTCTAGTTCTTCTTTTCGTGTTTATGTTGTCCATGTTCAGGGAGTGGAATTGGATTTGTGTAAATCTTTTCCTCAATATAAAAAATCATCATGCACAAGTATCACTTGAAAAAAAGTAAGGCTCATCACAAAAATGGCTTGTTGTAGCCTCCGCATGCGTGGGACTTTCGATCAGGCCATGACAATACTCGAACATGAGTTTGCAGCCATCGTGTATGTATGTATGCATGTATGTATGTATGTATGTATGTATGTATGTATGTATGTATGTATGTATGTATGTATGTATGCATATATACATGTATGTATCTATGCATGTATGTATGTATGCATGCATGTATGTATGTATGCATATATGTATGTATATATTTATGTATGTATTTATGTATGTATGTATGCATATATGTATGTATGTATGCATGCGTGCATGCATGTATATATATATGGTTAGCTACTATTGAGTGTCATAATTGTGTGGCAGATGTAACACACTGAATCATATTAAAAAGTTCGTACTTCACGTATGTGGTTTGGAGTACTGGCTTTATGTTAGACAATTTTCCTCATTGTTGTATCAATGCAACATATACAATATATTTTAACAGTAAGTTTGTGGTTCTGCTTGATGCATGCTGCTAGTTTTAACTTTAATTAGATTTATATCCATTTGATTCTTAGAACATAGAATTTGTGTTGTATGTATACTTTTAATCAGTGCTACAGCTTATTGCATCAGTGTGAGTAAATTCTATTGTTTTATTACCTGTTCAACTAATCTGTTATTACGTAATGTCTGTTTAACGAGTAGAATTTCCTTCTTTAAGTCTTCTTTAATGGAAGGAAATTAGAAAGTACGTCAACATCGGATTTGACTGCAAATATTTTGTATCTATAGTGTAACATATCATCGACCATTTATCACATTCAAATACTCTTGATATAGCAGACGACTAGTAAATGCTACCTTCCAGCCTCATAAATCAGATCGACATTGCGTGAACCAGCATGCTCTTTCTTGTCTCTAGAACCTTTGCGCATACACAGAGCTTTCTCCTTCATGTTGCAGAAAAAAATCCGCTACTTAAAATCTTCTTCTTCTTCTTCTTCTTCTTCTTCTTCTTCTTCTTCTTCTTCTTCTTCTTCTTCTTCTTCTTCTTCTTCTTCTTCTTCTTCTTCTTCTTCTTCTTCTTCTTCTTCTTCTTC
>NC_068996.1:32403117-32404982 GCF_001194135.2 Octopus bimaculoides | reverse complement strand
ACACACACACACACACACACACACACACACACACACACACACATTACCAGTTACTTTTCCATGGATCAGAAAAGCAAATTCAATATAACAGAGCGGTTAGATTTTTATATCGTCAAGCAATATACTACAGGTTATGGCATATCAGCGTTCACAATGCTACCGTTGACTTTCTGCTGAATATTTCTATTTGACATATTCTTTAGACATGGTAGCCGGAGATGTATAGACATTTTTTTATGCTAGTTGCATAGACGCTAGGTTGGTTAGGTAGTCGCGAAATGTGAAACGAAACATTGAAAAAATATTTTCCGTGACTAAAGTAGAATTATTTCCCATGGATTGGTTTTAGTCATTCGAATGTGTAATCTGAGTGTGTGTATACATATCATTCTCAAGTTAGAAAACGAACTGGTAAGTTTCTATTTATATTAATCCAGTGATCCCATAGAAGGGCCGGATTTCGCACCATATGGGTATAAACTCAGCCCCTCCTCTACAAATATTTGGCTTTGTTTCAAGGAATTCTATTGGACCTGAGGTTTACAAAACGCTCGCCGATGTCGCATTCTTCGTTTGTTAGCTGGTTTCTATTAGTTGGTTTCTTCATTGAATGAATATGTTATACATGGCCTTAACATAAGATGTTATGAATAATGAGCGTCAATCATTTGAAAAATATCCTATGAGAACTATTTTTTTATCGCCGTGTACATCGGAAAACATTAATTTCCATTGTGCTGGGACCAATGTATTGAAGGCGTTTTTCAAATAGTGATTTTTCTTTTCACCGGTCACTAGGGAGTATGAACTATATTCAATATATAACTGCTGTTTAGCATCTGAATTACAATATATTTCGGATATAAACAGTATAAGTCCTCATCATCATCATGAGTTAGCCTTTACGGGATCACTATATAACTAGAAACAGCAGCTAAGTATCCACAAATAACAACTTTAGAAAAAAAAAAAACAGAAATAGGAATGCTAAATATCTCATATTTGAAAATAAGAAAAGATGGTCATAGTTGGAATTTCTTTCACGGTAAGTCTGCTAAATGGCAACAACACCGCCAACAAGAATAATGTACCCAGATATCACAAGCCTTAACTTACCCGGAAAACACCTACCATGACAACAAATCGTCTACAGCAATAACAACCACAAGAATGTTTACCTTCGAATTGCAATAACGTCATCATTATAACCGGCAGCATCATTATCATCGCGTACGCACTTGCACGGGTACACGCACGCAAAGACACAAATTAACGCACACGCACACAAATGTCATTGCAGATCAGGATTCCTTCCACTGGATCAGTTATCAGTTATCTCCCCATATTGCATAATAATACTTTCACTGTTATTTGTTAAATAGTAATAGGTTTGAGAATCCATCAAGTTTGCAGTAGCAGCAGTAGTAGTAGCAGTGGTGGCAGTGGCAGTAGCAGAAGTGGTAGTGGTGGTAGTAGTAGTAGTAGTAGTAGTAGTAGTAGTAGTAGTAGTAGTAGTAGTAGTAGTTTTGCACTGCTATTGTTGGTATCAATGCCTGAAGTAGTTGTATTGTTTCTGCTGTACGTTGTTACTTGTTATTTCGTGTTGTACAAATGTCTTTGGTTGTTTTTCTTTTCGGGTTGTGTCGATGTCATTGTTGTTATTGCAAATGCCCTCGTATCCTTACCTCTCCCCCAACACCCACACACAACAAAGAATTGATATAAAACAGACGCAGAAAAATTTGTGAGTGACAGTCTGTTGCTAATGGAAGCAAGGAAATAATGATGTGGAGGGGAAAAAAGAGGAAAGTTATAAGAGAAGTCGAAAAGTGTTTCTCCACCTCTCTCTCTCCTCTCTCTCCCCC
>NC_068996.1:32398136-32402454 GCF_001194135.2 Octopus bimaculoides | reverse complement strand
CTATCTATCTATCTATCTATCTATCTATCTATCTATCTATGTGTTAGTGTCTGTCTGTTTGTTTGTCTGTCTATGTATCGATCTACGTAGCTATATATATATGTCTGACTGTCTGAGTGTCTGTCTGTCTACCTGTCTGTCTGTCGATGTATTTCCCCCCCCCCTCTCTCTCTCGCTCACACACAAACACACACACACAAACACACACACACAAATACACACACACAAGCACGCGCGCGTGCGCACACACACACAATCTTTCTTTGTGTATATAAATGTGTGTGCGTGTCTGTGCTTGAATGCGTTTGTGTGCGCGTATGTTTATGTGTGCGAGTGTGTGTGCATATATATTTGCGTGTGCATATGCTATGTTTGTCTGACGATCTCTGCGGCTATTTATCGGCCTGTGTTAATACCTCACTCTCCGCTCAATGCTCCTTCTCATTTTGATCCTCCCAACCTTACGTGAAAAGGAATGAATTTTCCACTGTGTTGGCGTTCTATTATTCTATTCGTATTTTACAAACCCCATTTATTTTATCCTACCACGCTTATGTGCTCTATCTTGCTCTCTCTCTCTCTCTCTCTCTCTCTCTCTCTCTCTCTCTCTTTCCCCCCTCTCTCTCTTTCTCCTTTAAACTTCTCCATCTTCTCTCAGGCACTCTTTGATTACTCCAGCCTTCTTTTTCAGTGGCCTAAAACAGAACACATCACATTTTTGTTCAATTTTCTTAATGATTGATTGTCAATTCTGTTGTGCCTCATGGCTTTGCAATGAAGACAGTTTTCGCTGGTAACAAAAACATTATTAAAAATATATAACTATATATATTTCGTGCTAACATTTCCTAAAGCAGCCCTACCAACAGCAATGAAGACACCCTTACCAGCACCACTAACAGCAACAAAAACAAAGTCAACGAGGAAACTGTGAGGTATAGCAGCCCTCAAATCACACCGTACTCTTACAGAAATGCTCTACATTTTAGTTAATATATTACTGTTAACTTGAAAACTCATAGAGTTGTCACGGCTACAATGCATTAGATCAAAAGTCTGATTGATAAGAACAACATCGAGTCAAGAAGTAAAAAAGCTATATGGTTTAACCTGTTAGAAATAGCGAACAAATGTTATCATATGACACTCAACTATTTTTTAAAAAGACTGAAACACTGGAATAAGCTACTGAACAATATGTTGCTCATGTCGGTGACGTCTTTCTTCGAAGGTCTTTTTGATCGGTGCTAACACAAAACTAACTAACAACATCAATTCCGCTATCTTACCGACGACAACAATAATACTGCTGCTACACATATTCTTACAACTCACAATTTTAAACAGCAATGCAGCACTTCTTATTTTAAACTATTGATCCCCCAAAACAAGTAAAATACGTTCCCAGTAAGAAAAGCTTACAGGAAGTTACAACTGGTGGTTTTTGCTTAAAATGTTTACAAGAAAGGCACCCAGAGACTAGTTGGTTTTTTTAGCCAGAAGACGTGTTGCCTAAATGCAACATAATTGCAATACCACCTCCACCACCACCAACAACAGCAGTAACAGAAACAGCAAGGACAAGAACAACAACGACGATGACGACGACGACAACAACAACAGCAACGACAATAGCAACAACAAAATAACTGCAAAAACAAACCAAGACAGTACACACTGATTAAAAAAAAATAATACTAATAAAACAACTATAATTCCCCTAGTACAAAATTGGAAATGGATATCTAACTGGCATCGAAATTTGCGGGATTTTTTCCTGATTTTTAAATCTGTCACCTTTAATGTGAGAAAATAGGGAATAAACAATCACTAATTTAGCAAATAGCCGCGCGGTTGAATAAAAAAAATCCTTTATATGTAACAGAAAGATAAATACATCGGTGACAGCAAATTTATTGCAGTATCAGTATGCAACTGGCTGTAAGTACTAATTACTGACATCACAGAGTGAGGCAGATGTACATATCACATCTTCACTGCCGCAGCTAGGAGATCTTTCGTTTGCTTCTGATATGTATACTGTATTTTTATAAACAGCACGTCCATAAAAGACATTATCACCTGACGAATACCACAGTATTGTCTCTGAGGAACATTATAACTCAAGTGGCGAGAGTTTCATGTACCTCTTTCTCTTTCTCCCTCTGTTCATTTGCGTGTATTATTTGGTTTTGTTGATCGACAGCCAATCCTATAGTATTAATATGTATATTCCAGAAGTTTTGAGACTGCTTTAGCGTTTACGGTTGCTGTGACAACTGTACTCAGAATTGTTCATGAAGGTCTGAACATACACAGAATTTGTGCAATGCTTGTTCCTAATATGCTCAGTGACGAACGAAAGACATTGATATCAGCAGGAAGATGGTTGAGCTCATTACCTCCTACCCAAGAGTACTTGAGGAACTGGTGATCTTTGACAAAAGCTGGATTAACTGTTATGATCCAGAGTCTAAAAGAATAGAGTGCCGAATGGAAGCCTCCTGGCTCTCTTAGATCCAAGAAGGTTAGGCAAGGCAAGGGCACCATCTACATCCGCTAAGTTTCCTCGGGCCAGATAGTCGAAAGAGTACTTTGTGGAAGTTCGAGGAAGTTCGGGAAGAAATTTCGTCGCAGAGGTCCACTCGGATCGGTGGCACCTGCACCAGGACAGTGCACCAGTCCACAATTCCACCCTGACAACAAACTACTTGCTAGAGACAGGCATCAATACTGTCATTCACCTTCTCTGGAATCTAGGCCTTGCTCCCTGTGACTTTTGGCTGTTCCCGAAGCTGAAGGAGAACTCCTGAGGCAATTGTTTTGATGATATTGAGATGATGGAGGTCGTGACAAGGGTCATGGCTACCTCATTTTGGAGGACTTCACGAAGTAGCTGCAGCCCTACAATGAGTGCATTGTAGTTAGTGGATCTTCCTTTGAAGGAGATTAAAGTTTTGTACACTTAATAAATATCTTCTGGAGAAATGTCAATTTCTGGAATGCACCTCTTAAGTATTTCTCTATTTGTCTCTTTCTTTGCACACGCGCGCGCGCATGTATGTATGCATGTATGTATGTATGTATGTATGTATGTATTAGTAGTGCAATTCAATCACTGTTTAAAGTTATCTTTAGAGAAAGTTATCTCTAGAGATTTTCTATAGAAATTAGAGCAAGCACTGGAAGCCACGGCATTTCGTATGCGAATACATCTATGCGATGAAGGATTGAAAAATATGTAATTGGCGTACATGTATATTTCAGGAGTTCTTGCGCTTTCTCCCGCTGTACCACATGCGACCCATTAACCATTCACGAACATATTACTTAAATATCCGCTAAATTTAGCGGTGTAACACAACTGGATATACCAATTTTACATATAGAAACACATTCTTGGCAACTGGTACGTCCATATTAACAGCTGGCAGGGGCACTGTACTTCGTTATACAACCATAATATACTACCAGTATATTAACGGCTTACAGGACAATACTGTGTGTCCTGTTTTAGCAGGGCGATTCAATCACTTTTAAGCTATCTCTACAGATTTTCTATGGCAGAGCCAGCACTGAAAGTTACATTTCGTATACGAATACATCTATGTAGATAGTAGATAGAAAAGTGTAATAGAAGATAGCAAAGTAGGTAATGAGTGTATTAAAGCAATTTTTATAAATTTTGTGAAGCAGCACCCGACGACTTAAACTCACGATCTGCAAAAAAAAAACCCCAATTAGTTCAACGTTCAACCAACGTGACGCAATCGAATTGAAAGATTAAATCTTCGGTGACGCAATAATACTCTGATCATAGGAAATAAATAAACAAAAGAAACGTGAATTTGTAAATTGGAACCGTTTGGCTAATTCCCATTCTCCAAGAATTTACAACTTTCCCTCCCACAGTACACGTCATAGTTAAGCTTAATTATAGCACGTCTTTAGAAATCAATGTTTACGTTTATCAAAATTTAGTTTTCTTCTTATCTAGGTATTTTTCTTTTCCTAAAATAGTCTAATTTATCGATTGCATTTTCACATTTTATCTAGAATTCATTCTAAATAAAATAAATGAAAAAACAAACAAATTCACTTTGTTTCCTAATGAATTTATCAATTTGTTTTTGTTGTTTGTCCTATTTTAACTTGCCTCTGTTTTCAGGACATATTAAAATTAACAACAAGAGTAAAACTTAATACACATTGTTATCTACTAGCGGAAGATATTTTTCTCATCTTAGACCAACATAGTCAATGTTTTGGGATGTATTGCAAAACCATATATATATATATATATATATATATATATATA
>NC_068996.1:32390815-32398125 GCF_001194135.2 Octopus bimaculoides | reverse complement strand
TGTGTGTGTGTGTGTGTGTGTGTGTGTGTGTGTGTGTGTGTGTGTGTGTGTGTGTGTGTGTGTGTGTGTTTGTGTGTGTAAGTAAGGTGCAGAAATGGCGTATTCCGAATGAACAAGGTAATGAAATCCAATGATAGAAAGAATTCTGCGAATTAGGTACTCCAAAGTCAGTCGGAAGGCCGGGGGTCCGTGTGAGCGTGCGGTAAGTAGTAACCTCGCCCCACAAAAAAACACAAAAAAACGAAGAACAACAACGCGAGGACGTGGTACATGTAAAGTATTGGCAGACGCCCAGGGAAGGAAAGAAAGGTTGTTTTACGTTTCGTGCAAAGCTCTTCTTCAGAAACAGGAGACAGTAAAAAGTCCAATAGAAAAGGAAGACAGAGGAAAAAAACACATCGCCAACGATTCACATGTGGTTTAAATCGTTGACGATTTATATATATATATATATATATATATATCAATTGCTCACTGTTGACAAATAGGTGTTAATACACCGAGTCAGCCCCAGCACTAGACTGCACTAGACTGTTAGATGCATCAATTTCGAAGTCGTTTTCTCCCCAGACGCTGTAAACTGACAAGAGAGACAGGTCCCATATTAGAACTGGTAACAAACAATTTTATATTTATACACATCACTGCTTAGTGCTGCCATTCCAGATTTTATTTATAGTGAGGCGCTAAATAGTGCAACTATATACACACAGATATATATTATACTTATATGCAATGTACTTATATTTCCTAAATTATATTTCTGGTCACAGACGGGATAACTATGACCACTACCACTATTCCATACGAAAGCATTTATAAAAGTTGCTTCAGTCCATCTCGTTACAATGTGTACTTCATGTAATCTTCATCGTCCTAAGTAGTTGTGCGTCATTACATTTAAGAAATGTTTCATCATCTTAAACTGAAGATTTGAAATTCTCCTGTGGTTTTCACTTAAAAATAAACTATATGTATTACTGTATGTATGTGTGTATGTCTATGTATATACACATTCATATATACATACATGCATATATGCACATTTATATATATATATATATATTCATATATACATACATGCATATATACACATTTATATATATATAAAGAGAGAGAAAGACAATCCGCACACGCACGCGCACACACACACACACACACGCACACACACACACAGACACACACACACATTTCTTATCCCACTCAACGCCAAACATAAACTGTCCGTAAGTAGAACACTTACGATCTTCAAATAGCAACTCACACCATTACGAATGTTGCCCTGCAACTGCATTAGGCAGACAATTGCTTTCCTCTACTTTAGAATCATGAAATACTTAAGCTTACTACCAAGTTCATGCCTGAAATTGTATTCTCCATCCAATGTGGACGCCGCTGCGAACTCTGCTTCTCGGAACGGACAGTCTGATGCCATTTTCTATCAGGAACTACCAACTCATTTATTCTCCTCTTGAAATCCATATAATTTTTCCATTTCTCGCACTAATTATTAAATCAAAGGTCCTTCATCGGAGTTTGGAGATTCCATCTTTGGGCATGTTTTTCCTGTAGTCTTTACAACAGCTCAATAGGAACGTTAACCACATCTATCTCACCGATCACTGAAGGCATGCCAAAGTTATGAACATCGTCTTCCATGACATAGTAATAAAATTATGGTATACTGATAGCAACAGAGAATATATACGCTACAATAAAATATATCTCATACTTCTACACTGCTCCAAACAATACTGAAATACTTAACTGCAGTCATTATACTAAACTTCATCTATAAATAGCACCAACAACGTATAACGGTGATGGCGAACTTATGACACGGGTTTTTCTTTTTTCTCTCTTTATATGTGATTTGACTTTAGATAAAAATCTCCCTCCAATATGATCTTGTAAAAAATTATAAAGTTAAACTATTAACAATTGACACTCCAATAACATGAATATTGAAAACAAATTAGTTACAAGGCGACTTCGCTAGTATATGACAACAAAATGCTTTAACCCTGAATGGTGATTCGTAGCACTCCGCTCACAACTATGAATTACTCCGATACATAAACAGTCAACAGTTCCTTTAGGTCCTTGCCCCCAGCCAATAATATAAGTAGAGGCAGGTTAATTTAGATATTCCAATATTGTGACTACCTTTCATACGATGTAACTGAGAGTAGTATCGTAGTCTATATTCTCATTTTCCTCTTTAAGTGACACTAGTTGATCAAGACTTGCTTGAGAGGTAAAACAGCGACTTCAAGGCTTTTAGTCGTGAGCTGAAAGCGCAATTTTCTGTGTGATATTCACCAGGCAATGGGAAGCTGTCTTCGTTTACTTTTCGAAGAAAAAGCGGTAGATCAATTTTTGTGATTGACTCAACTGATATCCGTCTTATCCTTCGTATCGTTCGTATCCTTTATAGAAAGCAAAGGTCAGCTCTCTATCGACCATATTGTCTTTTGGTAAAGTACAGCAAGCACCTAGCAATATTCAATTCTGTGTCAATTCAAACCAAAGACAAGAGTTGTGGAAGAACATGTAGCACATACTGACGAAACACGTTCACCATCATTATTGTCATTGATTCTACAATTTAGACAAACGTTCAGTAGCGACTGATGACACTGTATACACATTATAACAAACTAAATTGTTTGGAGCTCCACCAGACCAGATCCGGTGCTCACTCGCTCTACACCATATCGTGTGAGGTACTGGTTGTCTCCAAATATACTGCCAACACACACATAAACTTCTTGGCGAACATCTTTGCTGAAATCTTTAACATGAATTTGTCTATTGTCTCCTTTGATCAAGTTTTTCATTAGCAACATCCTCACTTCTCGGTTCACATAACTGGTAATTTTCCAGATCGCTAGCTATCAGTTGCAATAGACAGCTGCCAAAATAGTAGCCAACAAGTTTGGCATATAACGATAAAGTTTGTGACGTAATCCATTCAAACCTGATAATTTATCCATCGTATCGCAACTCAATAACCCACTAAACATTTAGTTTTGCAGCAGTACATGTTTTTGGTCGATAGATGCTGCAGTCCGTGTAGTAGACATCGAAGTCCACCGTCTCCGTTCAGTCGTGCTTTGCAAACAATTGATCAAGTGCCGTCAAAATAATGCACATCTCTGCTTGAGATCAGATAACACGTGTCTGCAAATGCCACTCGGTATTTCACCATTAAATCCTCATGTTTTTTGTATGCTTCCTTTTGTGTCGAAGAAGTGATCAGGAAACATTGTCTTTGCAAGCACATCGAAGGCGGTATCTTTTCTGTTCACCTCTCTTATTTAGTTGCGACCTCCTCCAGTCTATCATTCTTTTTTGGTAAAAAAAGTCTTGCCTTTGAAAAAATCTTCGCTTTGATAAACTGACATATTCTTCTATAATTGTCTTCTTTCGTGCGACCCATAAACTATTATTAGTAATTGCACCCGTTAATTCCCACTTAACTTTGCTAATGCGGTCACTCAGACCTTAAAAATATGCAAATGAGAAATGAATATTTACACTGAATCAAACTTTTTTATATTAACGTCAATACCAAAAATACAATCTGTACCATTTGCGACTATAACATAGTTGTGTAGTACTGGACTACAATATAACAAACCTAAGTTCTGTAGACTAGCTAGAAATTTCCAAAAATGCATCACGTATTATACAGTTATAACATCAAATGATTATAGATCACTAGAAGAAAATGAGCTAAGATATCTACTGAACACCAGAGATCAATATAGGATAACTATTAATATTGTCTTTTAAGTTTCCAAAATATGGCACATAAGGTGCCCTAAGCGAACAATTCTAAAGGCATATCTTTAAATGTTCCATACTCAAGAGAACTGAATATCCTACATATAGGTAATGATTCTGGCTTGAATGGTAATAGCTTTCCTCGTACATAAACAAACCATCAATAGATATATTAAAAGGAATCTGTTGAAATCCCACAATGTACTAGATAAATGATAAATGTTGCCAGTGACATATTTTCTGAAATAATGCACGACATTCTAATTCCCTTCTAATTCCCGCAAAATACAATTGTATGCACAACGTTGCGAAATTTTTCTATATACACCTGACTGTTTCAACTCCAGAGGTAAAGCTCTAAATTACATGAAAGTCTGCTTGCTCAAAAAATGATTAACACGATGTTACTACGGAAACCTAGCATACAGGTTGACGTCAATAGTAACCATAACACTGACACAAAACGTAAAAGTGTATTAATTATCGAACTACCAATAACAAAAATATCTGGTACCGAAACGAACTGAGAAGTTAAGAAATTACACGAAATGGTGGTTGAACTAAAAGCCTAGCTTTCCATTAGTTATTTGTATAGTGAATTATTACACAACTATTTCTGTTGCAGAATATCTATAAAGTCGAAATGGGCACCTTTCAAAAAATAGTTTTAACTAATGTCACGCTGTATAAAATCTCGATTTGTTATATAAAAAAAATAAAGAAAACAAAAAAAAAAAAAATAATAATGATAAACCAATAAACTAGGAGCTTGTTACATTCTCACACGTCATTTCTTAATCTGAAGATTTTTATGCTTGCACCTAACTACTATCGGTGTAGCACAGGAAATACATGGCATATTTCTCCAACGCTACTAGTTATGATAATAATTAGGCCAGTAATTTTTATGAGAGGTGATTAGTCGATGCCATTGCCCTCAACACTTGATTCATACATTATTTTTATTGTTTTTGAAAGGATGAATTACCAAGTTGGTCTCGGTGGGATTGGAACTCAGATGGTAAAGCATCTGAACAAATTCCACATAGTATTTTGTCTGGGTTTCTAACCACTCTGCCAATAATTATTTCTAGCATAGCCACAAGTTCTGGAATTTGAAAGATGGGGCTTAATTGATTATATCGACCTCTATACTTGACCAGTACTTCTTGCTGACTAAAGTAGAATGAGAGGTTGTTGTTGTTGTTGTTGTTGTTGTTGTTGTTGTTGTTCTTCTTCTTCTTCTTCTTCTTCTTCTTCTTCTTCTTCTTCTTCTTCTTCTTCTTCTTCTTCTTCTTCTTCTTCGTCGTCTTCTGCTTCTTGTAGTTATCAGAGCAAAACCACCACCACCACCACCTGTTAATTCTCCTTTCGGTCTTCAGCTACACCTACACGTCAAGTAACCATACACAGCGCATTTTCTTTATCGAAATGGAAGACTGTGACGAAATCTTCCCACCTGAAGAGCGTCAATTGTCTCAACATCAACTAAGTACAAAATACTAAGATTAATATGGAAATAGTTTTAATTGTGACATAGAATATGTTCAGTGAAGGAATTGATAAATATAACCACAATATCAATAACAACAAGAACAAGAACATTTGGAAAAATAATAATTAAAACAAATATAATTTAGTAGTAGCCATATTAGCAGTAGTAGTAGTAGTAGTAGTAATAATAATAGTAATCCTTTCTACTAATGACACAAGGCCTGAAATTTCTGCGGAGTGGGTAAGCTGATTGCATGGACTCCAGTACTCAATGGTACTTAATTTATCCACTCCGAAAGGATGAAAGGTAAAGTTGACCTCGGCGGAATTTGAATTCAGAAAGTTTTGACGAGAGAAATACAACTAAGCATTTCGTCCGGTTTGCTAACGGTTCTACCAGTTCACCGCCTTTGTATTATTATTATTGTCGTTGTTGTTATTATTATTATTATTATTATTATTAGTAGTAGTAGTAGTAGTAGAAGTCCTTTCTACTCTAGGCACAAGGCCTGAAATTTTGGGGGAGGGGACAGTCGATTAGATTGACTCCAGTACGTAACTGATATTTAACTTATCGACCTCGAAAGGATGAAAAGCAAAGTCGACTGGGAGGAATTAGAACGCAGAACGTGAAGACGGACGAAATGCCGCTAAGCATTTTGCTCGGACTTTTCTACTAAAGGCACATTTGAGGGAATCGGACTAGTCGAAATGTCCCTAAGTAATTTGCCCGGAGTACTAACGTTTCTGTCAGCTCAGCGATAATAATGGCTTCTAATTTAGGCACACGCTCAGCAGTTTTGAGGGGAGGGGTTACTTTATTTTATCGACCTCGAAAAGATGAAAGGTAAGGTTGATACTAGTGGAAGTGAACTCGGAGCAAAATGAGTAGGAAGAAATACAGCTAGGATCTTTTACTGATTCTTTGAAATGATGATGATGACGACGACGTCGATGAAGACGATGATGATGATGATGATGATGATGATTATGATGATGATGATGATGCTGCTGCTGCTGCTGATGATGATGATGACGATGATAATAATATCAACAAGGCAATGGCTTCAGTGTGAAGAAATTTAAGGTGCAAAAAGAAATGTTTAATAATGAAAATAAGTAGCAAAACTCATCCACTTTGCGGTGCAAGACAAAGCAGTGCCTGTATAAGAGATTTTAGCAAATGTAATTTTTGTACGTATGTGCATGGGTGTCTGTGTACTCACTAACCACATGTATATTCGCGTATGTTTGGGAACTTTGTAAGTATGTATGCATGGTATGCGTGTGCATTAGAATTTGCTTCCAATTTTGATTAAAAGAAATTATTATTAATATTAGGGCGGTAGACTGGAGAATACATAAATGGTGAAGAAAATAACCTCTGGGAAGCTTCCAATTACTCCGAATTAAATGAAATATGTATCAGTGAAGTACTGACTTTCATATTATTGATTACACATAAGACATACAAATGAATATTCATCACTGAGGAGATCCAACATGATCGAAGCATGTCCATTGGCTTTAATGGCAACATCAACTCTTAAATGCATTGTCTCAATCCTTTAAAGATTTAGATTAGCAGATATTATTGCAGTTATTCCCTTCTTCACTGACTTTTTCTTCTATATTAAACACCACGAGGGGAGTTATTGTCTTCCAATTACAAGGATTGTTTACTTCATTGACAGACAACAGACTTATACATATAGAATATAGCGGGCTGAAAAACTTCGATTAACGGAAACTATCCACGTAAATGGAAGCCAACAGCTTTCCATGCATTTGTCATTCGTGACGAGAGAATCCATCATGAGTTCTCTCGTCGTGAATGACAAATGAGGATTCAGAAAAAAAAAAAAAAAGAAAAGCATGTATCTCTTCAGGCCTGAGGGCTCAGTTTGCTCGAGAGCTTGTGGATAATTTATTACGTGTTTTCTTGACTATTTCAATATATATACATACATACATACATACATACACACACACACACACACACACACACACACACACACACACACACA
>NC_068996.1:32389703-32390704 GCF_001194135.2 Octopus bimaculoides | reverse complement strand
ATATATATATATATATATATATATATATATATTGTGCCTTCTATATGATACAGCAGTTGTAACAGTGTGTTGGATATTGTATAAGTCTAGCTAGATGGAATCAAAAATTACAGTATAGCCTATGTACACTGGGTACAATAGAAAGGTAAATGAATCAGTATACCTATATAAATGGGTCTTGCTGCATGTGTGTATGTGAGATTCTGAATGTCCAACGAAAGGCGCGTATTTTAATTGTTGATTACTTACAAGTTTATTTTGTTTGATTAGATCTATTATTAAAGATTTTTCATTTGTCAGCAACACGTTTCGCTTGTCGTCATAGTGCAGCATGAACTATATATATTATAAAGTGTTCCTTCCCTACTATTAAAATGTTAGAATCTCTGCTGAGAGATATTTGACAACTAATTTTAGATGACATTAAAGCTTCTTGGTGCCTAGTGTATATGTATATATGAGGATGAATGCATATGCATGTTTGTGTGCGTAGGCGTGCATATATACATATACATACATACATACATACATACTTACATACATACATACTCTTTCACTCTCTCTTGAAACTCTTTTACTTGTTTCAGTCATTTGACTGCGGCCATGCTGGAGCACCGCCTTTAGTCGAGAAAATCGACCCCAGGGCTTATTCTTTGTACGCCTAGTACCTATTCTATCGGTCTCTTTTTGCCAAACCGCTAAGTTACGGGGACGAAAACACACCAGCATTGGTTGCCAAGCGATAGTAGGGGGACAAACATAGACACACACACACACACACACACATATATATATATATATGCATATATACGACGGGCTTCGTTCAGTTTCCGTCTACCAGATCCACTCACAGGGCTTTGGTCGGCCCGAGGCTATAGTAGAAGACACTTGCCCAAGGTGCCACGCAGTGGTACTGAACCCGGAACCATATGGTTGGTAAGCAAGCTAAAATCATGTTAGCATGTTGGAGAAGGTTCTTTCCTGAACCCTTTAATATAATT
>NC_068996.1:32385558-32386202 GCF_001194135.2 Octopus bimaculoides | reverse complement strand
ACACACACACACACACACACACACACACACACACACATATATATATATATATATATATATATATATACATACACACACACACACATATATATATATATAAATAACCCCAAATACATACGATAGGTATTTCATAGATATGTGCAATCGCGCGTAGCTTGCGTATGTGTGTATGTGTGGTGTGTCCGCATATGTACGTGTAGATATTCTTGTGACGTGTTTGTGTGTTTATGTGCATATGCGTTTTGAGAATACTGGAACTGTTGTATACAATTATATGGAAATATATAATAAATTGTGTTCATGTGTATGTAAAGAATGAGTCAGTATTGATGTAGTGATTGTTACTGGGAGCGGATTTAGAATTGGTGTCTATCTCTTTAAGTATGCGATTTGTTAGTAGGCTATGCGCGCGCATGTGTGCGTATGTGTATATGTGTATGTATATTTTTGTATGTGTCTGAGTATTTATTCCAAACTCCGAATATCAGAGTGTATATTCGTATATGCATATGTGTATACACACACACAAACACAAACACACACACGCACACACATAACACACACATACATACATAAATACATACATACATACATACATACATACATATATACATATATATATATATATATATATATATATATAT
>NC_068996.1:32382895-32383442 GCF_001194135.2 Octopus bimaculoides | reverse complement strand
ATATATATATATATATAGACATATATATGTGTGTATAAGTATGTATATATGTACGTAGGTATATATCTATGTGTGTTTGTGTGTATAAATGTTTCCCTTAGGTATAGAAATACTTATAACCTGGTATAGAACTCAATGAAAGTATGCTTCTAAAAGAAGCGTTAGTCGGGTACAGAGCAGTAATAAGAATGATAACAAAAGAATAACCGATTATCTTTTGAGCTTCATTACTTTACAGCTGTTTCGCCTATAAAATGCGGTAGGCTCATAATTGAGTGCCTGATTAACACCTTACAATTTCACCAAACCTTCCCTATCACTGTATGCTAATGAAGTCCATAATATAATGGGTTATTCTTCTGTCAATTCTTTTCTGATATATATATATATGTATATCGTCGGTCACTATAACTTTTTACCCTAATATGCGTGTGTGTGTGTGTGTGTGTGTGTGGGTGTGTGTGTGTGTGTGTGTTTGTGTGTATGTATGTGTATATGTATGTGTATATGTAAATACATATATAGGCACAGAGACACGCGTATATAT
>NC_068996.1:32378733-32382837 GCF_001194135.2 Octopus bimaculoides | reverse complement strand
ATATATATATATATATATATATATACATACATATATATATATATATATAAATATATATACACACATACATACTGGGTTAATCGTTCAGTATATTGTTTTTACTAGCTTCACTGTCACTTTGTGTCTTGCAATCACGCTATTTGTTTTGTCTCTTTAATATACAGATGAAAATAAATATTTTTCACCGATTTTGATTTGAATAAAATTACCAATGCTTGTTATATTTGTGTTACTTCTCGTGCATGCTTAAACGTCAACACGTGTATATTTTCGTGTTTGTGTGTTAGTTTTGTGTCTGAAGCCATTTGCTACATGCAATGTATCCATCTAAACGTTGGCGTATATATTTGAACGGTTTAGTATATATATGTTTATGAATGTGTTTGTATCTTTGTTTCTGTAGATATAAAACTATGCAAATCTAGATATTTACTTGAACCGAACTGGGAGTTCATTGCAGCCAAGTTCAATACAGTAAAATAAATAATAATGATAATTATTATAATAGTGAGCCGTTTATCTTATTTGTAGTTCATGTTAACCCTATTGTTGTGTAATTATGATTGTAAATCGGTACCTTCGCATATACAAAAGAGCTCATTTTGTATATCTTTTTATGTTGTTTTGACGTTTGAAAATCAGTAGCTTTTCAAAGTTGAACAAAGTTAATTTGAGTGTTTATACCTTGTTATATCTAAAATTTAGTATTCGGTGATGTAAGGTATACTAAAATTCTTCTCATATGAGTTGCTAGGTTTCTAGTAATTTAAGAGTGGAATTATGTCCATGAAACCTGACATTAAATTTGTCCGTAGTTTAATTGATGATGTTTTGGATAATGAAATGAAACAATGGCTACAAATACAACTGATTTTCCCAAGCTCTTTTCATTGAATAGGCTCAATCTTTGAAAGAGTTAGAATTGTTGTCTGTACTCTTGTTATTTTGAATTCATGAACATTTTCTTGTTATGCAAGGATGCTACGGCACTGGCAAAGTACGGCTTATTTCAAGAGAATTTCTATGAAAGATTATTTTGTACTCACGTTCGAACACAGTCATTGTAATAACATAAACAGGTATTAGCCACTTATTCATTTATATTTTAGCATACTACTTACGTAGATTAGGAAGAAGTAGCTTAATAAGAAAATTATGATAAAACTAATACTAGTAATGTAACTAATGATTATCTAGCAAAGACGTGTTTGTGCATGTGCAACTATAGATATGTGCATATGTGTAAGTATGCATATACTCACACAAAATTGTATTAATCAAACGTAAGGGTCATGTAAAATGTATGGGTGTATATAAGTATATATATAATATATACAATATATATATACAGGTGTATTACATCATACACCCACCCACACACACACCCACACACCCACACACACACACACACACACAAGCGCACATATATATGAGAATGAGAGAAGAATGGAGGGATAATTCACACAGGTCCATGATCAAGCCTACTGTTGGTGATTCGGAATTTTGCCGAATAAGGCATTTTATTTTATGTTATAATAATCATTCTCGTCGTAAACTTGCGTCTTTTGGGTTTTATTTATTTAACTCTAATAAAGCGGTTTGATTTATTATATACATGGAGATGATGTTTCAGTAATTGTTGTTTACGATGATGACAATAATGGTGATTGATGATAATGATGATGATGATGATGGCAACGGTGTCTAAACTGTGACGCCTTATTAGTTACATCTGTTTTATTTTTGAACAAAGTTACTCTAATTACACGTCACAACGAAATAAAGTATATGGTCAATTAACCTCTAAGTAATAGCAGTCAAATCATCCTCAAATTGTATCCTAATCTACAGCAAAAAAAAAAAAAAAGGAGACTGCATCGGACAATGTAACCATATATAGACTTCGAAGAAAATACTAATTATCACGGAGGGAACCTTTTATCGTAGATCTACTCAATCAAGGCTGACCTTGAGCTAGACAACAACAGAAATTAACAGAAATAACAATCTACAATATACGAAAATCATCTTATATATGAAAATGTCAGCGAATTTATTGCAACCTATTATTGTTTTATATAAATATTTCTCTTTTAGCTTTGTACTGCATATTTACATTAATACGACGCGTATCTTTTATCTTTTACTTGTTTCAGTCATTTGAGTGCGGCCATACTGGAGCAGCGCCTTGAAGGATTTTAGTCAAGCAAGTCAACTCCAGGGTTTATTTTCCTACAGCCTAGTACTTATCCTATCGTTCTCTTTAGTCGAACCGCTAAGTCACCAGGACGTAAGCACAGCAACACCAGTTGTCAAGCGGTGGTAGGGGACAAAGACAGACAGACAGACACACATATATGACCGGCTTCTTTCAGTTTCCGTCTATCGAATCCACTCACAAGGCTTTGGTGTACCCGAGGGTATAGTAGAAGACACTTGCCCAAGGTGTCATGTATTGGACTGGAAACGTTATCATGTACATTGTCGTGTCTTGGTATAAAAGATGGGCTATAGCAAATATTCTGCTCAATACCACAGATTTGCTTGTCAGTCTGACCTTAACAAATTGAGCCTGTTCCATAGCGGCTGACAAAATGTGCATCTCTGATCATGAGCAGAAGAAATGGAGAAGCATCATAGCCATGTGTTTAGAGAAATCCTTTGGGGTTTGGATAATTCACCTCTAGTAACATGGGTATTTCGTTCAACATACTTAAACAACCCTTACTCAGGGACCTTTTGAGTGGGATGGGCTACTCAACATGAAGAAAATTGTAACTGGGCCCCACCTGCAAGATCATACGCTGTTTATCTTGAGATGACCATGTCGCGCATTAATGGTTGTGGTGCTGTGTCTGGTGTACCCTTATCAGACAGGTAATCATGATGGGTATATTTTACCCCAGTGTCACTTTGACGATATGCACTACCCTCTCACTGAACAACAACAACAACAACAACAACAACAATAATAATAATGATAATAATAATGTTCATTACAACACAAGTACTACAGCTAACACCACCACCACTACCATCATCATCATCATCATCATCATCATCATCATCATCATCATCATCATCATCATCGTTATCATCATCATCATAATCATCATCATCAAAACAACAAAAATATTCCTTTCTACTATAGGTGTAAGGCCTGAAATTTGTGAGGAAAGGACTAGTCGATTACATCGACCCCAGTGCCTCAACTGGTACTTGTGTTATCGAACTCAAAACGATGAAAGGCAAAGTCGACTCTGGCAAAGATCTGAACTCAGAACGTAAAACCAAAAGAATTACTAATCATTCTATCCGATGTGCTAATGATTTTGCGAGGTAACTGCCTTAACAACAATAAGAAATGCAGGTGCATATATATTATATATACATTGAGACAAGCACACACACACACACACACATTGCATGTACAACGCAGTGTTCATAACGTATTCATTTAATATATTTTTGCAAGACTAGAAGATAGGTTTTATTCAACAGGATGTTATCAGAAAGAGATAACTTACTTTGGAAAAGAACTCAAGAAATAGCAAAGAGAATTCGAGATGCTTTTGAAACGAAACTCAACCAAGTGCAACGAAATTAGTGAAGACTGTTTTTAGGGGCAACTAATATAGGGAGTAAAACAACAAAGATATATATATTTTTAATGGGTTTTTAACATACCATTGCTGTACTGATGTATTAAATAATCTCATTCTTCATTTCTACGGAAGTCAAGATCATTTGGTGAAGGTCCGCTTCAAAATCTATTAAAATTCTTGTTTATATGACATAATTGAAGACTATAGTTCGTGAAACCTTAATTCCATCTCTATCCTAAAATATGTTATCATCTAGTTAGATAGGGACGATTCACGAAAAGTATAGAAATAAATTCCAAGACAAAATACATATATTCTTTTATTCTTTTACTTATTTCAATCATTTGACTGCAGCTAAGACTTATTCATTGCAAGCCTAGTACTTCTATCGGTCTCATTTACTGTACTGCTAATTTGCGAGAGCATAAGTACGCTTACATCGGTTGTTAAGTGATGGTGGGGAGGACAAACACACACAGAGAGTATGTATATCATATAT
>NC_068996.1:32373549-32377710 GCF_001194135.2 Octopus bimaculoides | reverse complement strand
ATATATATATATATATATATATATATATATATATATATAAAATGTACTAACCATGATAGACAATTCAACAAAAGAGGTCACAATGCATGTGTATAAGTTTAGTTATATATATATAGACACACACACATAAACAGACAATTCAACAAAAAAAGTCACAATACATGTGTATATTTCTATATGTATATATGTATGTATACACACACACACGCATATATTATATATATACATATATATAGACACACACACACATAGACGAAGTCTAGAATTTATGATATATTTTAGTATATACTAATATATAATATATAATTACTTAATACACCATAAGTATAATACCGTAAATTCCACGCTGTAACAAAATTTATTGATACTCAGTTTTTTTATGGATAGATATCATATTGAAGATAAATCGGGTACAAAAATTCTGCCATTTAGCAAGTATTGACCGAAATTATTACACTGGCAACAAATAAAATAAATTATTGATTCCTTAGGTCTTAGACCTTAGGTTTTACCCTCCGAATAAGAATATGTCCTTCATTTCTTTTTAGCAGCTCTACTTTTGAGATAATGTACAGCTGCCCACACATGGATCTGGGATAGTCTGCCGACAGGGTTATTATAGAATCAGATATAGTCTGTAAAGTATTTGACAAATACTTGAATATACAATCAGGGAACAGAGAAAATCTATCTCTGATTTTGTGGAAAAAAGCCTACTTAAGCTATTTCAAAATAAAACTAGGGGACCAAGATTAGACATGGGCTCCACACATTGTCTATAAAACTTGTATTAAGCGCCTTCGGCAGTAAACAAATGGTGCGAGAAAATGTCTGAAATTTGGTATACCTATGGGGTGTTCAGATTAGAGGAATCACAGTCAAGATTGTTACTTCTGTCTGATTAACATAAAATGCATTAATGGACGTAATCGGCGTAAATGGATGTATCCTGATTTAGACACGGGAAAACGATCTGAGGAATATAAATCCTGTTCTTCACTGGTAAATAGTAGTCACAATACCAGTGATGCTGAAGGGACCTTATCAGTGGCACATGTTTTTAATCAGCCCGAGCTCAATGACCTCGTTAGGCAACTAAATCTCTTAAAGAAATCAATAGAATTGCTGACGTCTAGACTAGCAGAGAATTTATTGCATCCGGAAACTAAAATTACATACTATCGCAGCAGAGAATGAGATTTGCTGCCGTTCTTCTCGGAGGAAAGTGATTTTGCATTTTGTAACAATGTTCAAGACTTGCTGATGAAAATGGGTATATCACAATATCTACCTAGTGAATTGCGGCTGTTCATAAAATGTGTACTTCTATACAATGGAAACTAATATAGATCGATCTCAATTGGTCACCCAACTAAGATGACTGAAGAGCTAAAAACAATTGCCCTGTTCCTACAAAAGATATCATACCGCAATCACAAGTTGTTAATCTATGTGGATCTAAAGATGGTGAAGTTTCTCCTGAGCCAGCAGACTAGATACACTAAGTATCCTTGCTTTACCTGCCTCTGGGATCGTAGATGTAAGGATGAGCACTGGATGAAAAAACAGTGGCCTCTGAGAGAAAACATGGTAGTGGGAGAAAAGAATGTTATTTCAGAACCATTGGTTGACTAGAATAATATCATTTTACCACAATTGCACATCAAATTAAGTTTAATGAAACAGTTTGTAAAGGCTCTGAACGAAGATGGGAGATGTTTGGCTACATCTGCAGAAAATTTCCAGCTCTGAGCATGAAGAAGTTAAGGGCAGGTATTTTTGACGGTCCGCAAATCAGAGAACTCATCCAAGATCCACATTTCAAAGATTCAATGCACAATACTGAGGCCAATGCTGTACACAATTTGCTTATGAACTATAAAGCAGATAATTACACTGAGCTAGTTGAGAGAATGCTATTTTCTTTCCGTTAACTTGGCTGTACAATGAGTATCAAAGTGCATTATCTCCATAGCCACTTGGATCGCTTCCCAGAAAATGTTGGTGATCTAAGTGAAGAGCAAGATGGACGGTTCCACAAGGATTTAGAAACTATGGAAGAAAGGCACCAGGGACATTGGGATACGCACATGATAGTGGATTACTGCTGGTCTATTCAAAGTGGTTGTCCTGGCCCAGCTCACCACAAGGAATCTTTGAAGCGTCGCTTTTATGAGATATCAGAGTAAATGAAAAGTGTATCAATGACAACTTTCTATGCTTGCTTCTTCTCTTATGTAAATTCTTCATAAATAAAAGAAATCTACGTGTTTGAATTCGTTTTATTAATTCAGAAGGCAAAAATAATAATAATTTGTAGACATCAGTGCTAGTGACATAGGTGGTATGCATCAAAATGTAGACATCGGTGGTATGCATCAAAATTAGGGTTATATCATATCTCAGTAACCAGAGGCAATGGAGAAAAAACTAATGGCATATTTAGAATCAGAGACCAAAACTTACTTAAAAAGAGTGTAATATCACAGGCACCAATTTTCTTGTTCCCTAATGTTACTGATGATATGACGCGGATATTTTAACAGCTGCATCAGAAATATATATATATATACCAACTTGCAGTCCCTCTGACTAATCTCAGGAGAAATTCTTTAAACTCAGGTCATATACCGAAACAGCTCTTATCCTCCTTGTTTTCAAACGTGGAAACAGATCCTTCGCGGTCAACTATCACGCAATCTCACCCACCTACTATATCACCAAAGTGTTTGAAAGGGTGGTGAGATCAAGGATACCTGGCTTCCTGGAGAGCCACAATTTCCTAAATTCAAACCACCACGGCTTTCTCTGCGGCAGACTGTCTAACACAGCTTTTACTAATGTAAGAGTTGTGTTAGATGATGTCCTTAAAGTCTTGGGATCAGGTCCGAAATCTGATGTCATATATGTTGATTTCAGTAAAGCGTTCGACAGAGCCGATCACAATATCCTACTGTCAAAAATTGCCAAATATTGGAATCCGTGAAGAACAACTACACTGGACTGAGTATTTCTCGGAGAACAGAACACATGTTAGATCAAGCCAAGCAAAAATGGTGTCCTTCAGGGGACTATCTTGGGCCCACTTTTATTTATAGTCTATATTAACGACATTTAAAGCTTCATCAAACACAGTAAAGTGAAACTATTCGCCGATGACTCCAATTTTCAGAAAATTATCAACGGAGAAGACTAAACTGAAATCCATGCTGTAAGCCAATGGGCAGACTAAAACAAAATGCAACTAAATGAGGGAAAATTTGAATTGATGCATTTTAGGAAAAATACTATGCAAAACAACCATATTCTCTTCCTTCAGGCGAGCCACTCACGGCTTCAAATGATATCAGATATCTAAGAGTAATTGTTGACAACAATCTCAGCTGGAGTGCCCACACCAGCAATAAGGCCGCTATAGCTAGTAGGATGTGCTCCTGGATCCTAAGAACATTCCGTTCCAGAGAACAAGGTGTCGTCATTTCTCTTTTCTCCTTTGTACGGCCACACCGCGAATACTGCTTCCCCCTGTGGCCTCTCCACACAAAACAAAGCGTTACGAAAATTGAATCACCCCAGAGGGCATTAACTAAAAGGGCATGACTTATCTTGATTATTGGGACTGCCTTAAAGTATTGAAGCTCTTTTCTCTCCTGCGCCGCCGTGATCGATATGTCATTTGCACGATGTGGAGAGTATACGACTAGCATTGCCCAAACAACCTCAATATTAGTCTGAGAATTCATCCGGGACTTTACCTAATTCAGGATCACAACATATAAATACACTGCAATACTATTCCTTTTTCTTAACAGGTCCTGTCCTATTTAACATTGTCCCAAAACAAAGAGGAAAAGGATCCCATCATTTTTAAACGGAATCGGGACAGGTTTCTTCAAGGGATACCAGCTAAACCATCTATACCTGGATGTAACTCACTCAACAAGAACTCCCTACTCGAGTAGGCCATGATACCAGAAAAATTGATTCATAAAGGATTTAGCAAATCTTATCAGGTGGTGTTATTATGTTAGTCATGACCTGGACCAATCTTTGATCAAAACATATCTAAGTTATCTTATACATATCTAAGTTATCTTATACACACACACACACAAACACTCACATATGTATATATATATATATATATATATATATATATAT
>NC_068996.1:32371245-32371613 GCF_001194135.2 Octopus bimaculoides | reverse complement strand
TATGCTGACCACTGATAAAATTCATACATTTTTACTGCTTTTATCCTTTAATTGTTATATTATATCAACTAACCCCACCCGCTGGTAAAACGAGTAGGCTAAAATTTTGCACCTTGATTGAAAGGGGTGCTGGAGCATCGTGAAATGAAGTGTTTTGCTCCAGAACACAACGCGCATCCCAATCAAGGAGTTGAACACACTAGCGATCGTGAGTGCAACAGCATGACTACTAGATCCCGTTCCTCTCTCTCTCTCTCTCTCTCTCTCTCTCTCTCTCTCTATATATATATATATATATATATATATATATATATATATATATATACACACATATATCCATAAATTTATGTATATATATACATATGTGT
>NC_068996.1:32369139-32371106 GCF_001194135.2 Octopus bimaculoides | reverse complement strand
ATATAATATAAACTCCGTTCTCTGTGTGTGCGTGAATGTGTGTGTAAAAGATTATAACGGCCGTAATTTTCAGCTGGTTTTCTCGAAACCGGGAACATATATTACTTATGTTTCAGGGATGGTTTAGAGTCTTAAAATTTTTCACATAATGAGTAACAGGCCCCTTGGAGGCATAAAACTCCAGTTCTTGGGTTACGTGGATAAGGGAGGTAACTTTTTGCAAAGCAACTTTCAGAAATTGATTGTCTGCCTTACATATAATTATATTGCTTTTTGTATTAGATTCACGTCTTTGAAAGTTTAAAAAAAATTTTACTTCCAGTTTTCTAGTGTCAGTGATGTCTACATCTCTCTATCTATATCTCTCTATCTATTTCTCACTCTCTATTTCCCTGTATCTCTCTATCTATATTTCTCTATCCATCTCTATCTCTATATCTACCTCTCTGTATCTATCTAGCTATATCTATGTCATTTGTTTAACAAGCTAGCTCTCTCTCTCTCTCTCTCTCTCTCTCTCTCTCACCCTCTCTTTATATCTTAGTCTCTATGGTTTTCACTTTAATTTCTCAGACGCTATTTTCACTTTGAGTACAATCGCTATTGTTTTCACTGTAAGTTTTCAATCGCTATTTACAAACAACAACAAATTACTGACAGAAATAAGTTCACAGTTAGTGATGAAAGTAATTTCATACATAATTTACTGGCAGAAGTAATTTCATAAATTTGACTTCAATCCGTACACTTCGTTAAATTTGCCTACAAATTTCTTATTTACTTTTGAAACGGTTTTGTGTCTTTCTGTTGTCAACTGCTTTTTTCTGAAATTTCGCTTCAATCTGTACAATTCTTTATTTACTTTATTTACTTTCTGCCCGTCGCATTAAGAAATATAATTTCTGTTACCCAGTTATTTTCATTGTTTACTATCTTCTGCACCCTTGTATTTCTGTATATGTATATAACCATGCCTAGAAGGAAAGTGTCAGATTTGTCTACATTGTCAAGGTCCAGAGAAAGAGAGACAGCTGCAGAGAGGGAAGCATACCAAGAAACGAATAGACTGTGCACAACAAAAGCCAGAGCATCTCGACGTGATGAACAGTGGTATGAACCATGGGATCTCCACTGCAGAACGAAGAGCAATTGCAACAGTTCAGAGAAGCAACTTCTATAAAGCAGCTTTGAGTTATGATCCAGCAGTTCATTATGCAGATGACACTAGAGTTTCCATTGGTGCAATGACAACTGAGTGCATAGATTGTAAAGCAAAGAAGTGGCTTGGAGAGACACCTGCAGTGTGCTGCAGTGGTGGAAAGGTTAAACTCCCTGCAATACCCCAACCTCCAGAGCCATTGCAGAAACTGTTGTCACTAATCGACTAAGATTCCAAGCACTTCCAAAACAAAATTAGACAATACAGCGCTGCACTACAGATGACATTATTAGGAGTCACAAGAGATTTAACTGAGCCAGGATTCGTGCAAACTTTCAAGATTCAAGGTCAGATTTATCATCGGATTGGCTTTCTACTACCTCTATCAATTGAGTCACCAAAATCAGCCTTTCATTGTTTATAACTTGTATCGGTATTTTCTTTTTTTTTAGGAAATAAGCTACAGAAAACGGGTTTTTGAATTAAGTGTATTTACTTTATATACATACATGACTTGAAAACTTTCTTTTAACATTTCCAGTAACGTTTATGTTCCATGCTGGTATGGGCTGGAGAGTAATTAATGTAGAACGTGGGTGACTCATGCACTAGCAGTTGATACCTGCGTAATCTAGACGACGTTTTTAAATTTCATTATTCTTTTTAACACGGGCAACGGTGGGTATTTCTGGTAGTATAAATTTATATTTCTGTGTGTATGTATATATGTATGCATGTATGTATGTGTATATATGTATATATATATATGTATGTATGTATATATATATATATATATATATATATATAT
>NC_068996.1:32361663-32364668 GCF_001194135.2 Octopus bimaculoides | reverse complement strand
ACACACACACACACACACACACACACACACACACACACACACACACACACACACACACATTCCATTACCATACCTCTTGCAAGACATCTGATGGAGTCAAAACCTGTCTGTTGCAGCCATGGATTTGTTTAGTGATCCACTCCTTTATCGAAATCACTTTTCATTTAAATAAATGAGTTATTTCCCTTGGTTGCTGATTTCAAAATTTTAATACTTTTCGAGGTAGCATTTGTCTCATATTTCCTAGATATCTGCAGCTAATCCGTTTTTTAAACTTTATTTCATGCGTGAAGAGATGGCATATATGTATTGACGCATATTGTTCTGTGAATGTGTCTATGTATGTAGGTATGTGCCTGTGTATGTATGTATGTATGTATGTATGTATGTATGTATGTATGTATGTATGTATGTGTGTGTGTATGTATGTATGTTATTTATATGTGTATATAATATATATCTATAATGTATATATACATACATTTATATATATTTATGCACACATAGATTTACATGTTTGTATGTGTATATATATATATACATACTCACACAAACACACACATGCGCATGTATATATATATATATATATATATATATATATATATATATATATATATATGTATGTATGTACATGCACACACATATATATTGTTATTTGCATATAGAAATGCATATACGTGAATGTATACATGTGTGAAAAATAAGTATGATTTACACAAACGTAAATACATATAGAACAGTTTACATATAGTAAGTTTAACAATGAAAACTGATTAACTCTGGAGATCTATGAAATTATAAGACAATGATATATACATGCATACTGTTCAGGCTAAAGTTTGACGCTTTTTACGTCTCATCTTTTTCAGGAACAACTTTTTGTTATGGTTAACAGTCAACGACTTTGGACAGCATAAATATTAAAGTGGCAGTTAAGAAAAAAATTTACTAATATAGAGTACTGGAAGCCATATGAATATTATAAAAGAGTTTTTTCTATCATAATGATTCGCGCTGAGTATCAAAATGCCGCATCATGATTGCTGCTCAATGCTCTCTGAATACTGTAAAGGCTGTATGACGGGTGTTGGAGTAGCCACCATGAAACTGGCATTGAATGAGAGCGTTCGCTACCATTCCTACAAGAGGCGCAAAGGACAAATTCTGACAGTCAAGGTCAAGGAGAATTGCTTGATGATGGCAAAGAATCTCCTGAACAAGCTGAGACATCCTGTTAAACCGACGATGATCTGATTCTTCTGAGACGAAAAGAACTTCTGTCAGGACCAGTTGCACAACACCTAAAACACCAACTAAATTACCTACAATCTATGTGACACCCCACGTATCATGAAAAGCAAGTTTCTCTAAACTGTGATGTTCATTGACGTTATGCTGCTCCTCATCTTTGAATAGGACCTTAGGCTTAATTCAAACAGTTATGTGAAGCTGCTGGAAACTTTGATCAAACCCTGTTTTGATCAAACCCTGGAGAGGATTGCTGCTGGAAGGCCGTATGCATGGTAGCAGGATTCAGGTCTTTGCCATACCTTCAGAAACAGTTAGACGAATTCCTTTAATCGTAATTCGCGTTTGCTATTTAATACATACTCACATGCGTGTAAAAAAAACAAACACATATACACATATATATATGCTTATTTACGTTTCTAAACATATCCCCTAAACATACACATTCATGCACACACCTGACTCGATGCTTCACACTTCGATTCTGGTTCTTTGTGATCGGCGTTCCATTTTCACCAAGGAATAAAAATTCCACCGATGGTCATATCTCGTAGTTACTGGGAGAAGGTATGAAGGTAGACCATGTCACACTCTAGCACTGAGATCTCTCTGAAGTTAGACAGGCGTACATTCATCTCAACTTAATTATACCATAGACATAGGTATTCGGGTATCGAACTTGCAACACTTTCTTTCTCTTAATGAAATGAAGTAGTGAATGCCCTTACAACACTTCAAAACTTCTTTGTATAAAACTTATGATCTAACATATTTCAGCTAACATAACCCAGTCATGTTCATACATAGATTGAAGACTACATTATCTTATGTGCTATTTCATATTGTCATATATTTTTGTTAGTCATAGGTTAGTTGTATTCTAGCAGAAATTTAACGAAAAGTAAACTTTAACTTAAGTCTTCGCCTTTGGTTTCGGGCGTGAGTGTGTGTGTGTGTGAATCCTATCTAAAGATCTCTCACTGTTTTTACCCCAGCTTTTCACGATACACTAACTTTGTGAACTCCACAAGCATGTTACTCTCGTTAGAGTGTGCAAAAAAAAACAAAAACAAAAAAAAATGTTTTTGGACGTTTGTTCTTTTTTACATTCTGAGTTGAAATCACCGACCTTACATATGACTTTCAGCCCTGAGGGTGAGAAAATAAAGTACCAGCCAAGTACTGGGATCGATGGTATCAATTCATCTCTCCCCCTTAGGATTGCTGATGTTGTGCCTTATCAGAAATCCAATATTATGTAAGAGCAACATTTACCTTAACCAGTTTTTGCATAATTATTTTTCAGTATATAACTTAACTCCTAAAGCTCAAGGCCTATTTGAACACGTGCGTGTGCGCGTACAAATCTCTTTCCCTCCACTTTCTCTCGTACACATATATATTACATATAGTATATACATATATGTCATTTAAGACGATATCTGACTTGTTATGACACCTTTCACAGCTTGCAGGTCCTTCATCATCAAAGTTGATGAACTGCCTTCAAGTAGCGAAACATGTCATATTGAATGTTTATTTTACTGTCCGTTTTTTATATGCATTCAATCTTTTTAGAACCGTGGATAACTTAATGTTTTATTGAAATACGCTCACTTATATGTATGTATGTATCTGTCTTTGTGTCTGTCTTTGTGTCTGTCTTTGTGTCTGTCTTTGTGTCTATCTATCTATCTATCTATCTATCTATCTATCTATCTATCTATCTATCTATCTATATATATATATATATA
>NC_068996.1:32359689-32360683 GCF_001194135.2 Octopus bimaculoides | reverse complement strand
TATATATAAATAAATTTGTATATATATACATATATATATATATATATATCTGTTTATGTATTCTATACATATATGTATACACACACATATATACGTATATATATATATATATATATATATAGAGAGAGAGAGAGAGAGAGAGCAATAAGAAAATGGAGGGGAATATGTGGTACTCATCACCTTGCAGACATTGTATTATGTCAATTTACCTGTTTATTTTTCGACAAAGAGGACAATCACTAGTGTAGTAATAATTGGGTATCCTTCCGGCAGTATATTGGATACATATTATCCCTTAGTGGGTTGGATTCACAACCCCTAACTTTCTTGGATTATATATCTGTTTATCTATCCATATATACACGCACACACACACGCGCGCGCACACACATATATATGTATAGGTAAGTAGAGTTAGCAGTTGGACTAATCATCTAAGGGATATTACTACCGGTATAAATTACCTATGTTAACCCTGGGTATGGATATGCAAGCATACTATGCTCATAGGAAACAGGCAATAACAAAATAAGCAAGAGTGTATCAGGAATCAAATTTAAATAAAGCAGAAAATTGACTACCATTGGTTATTATTCTTTTTAATACAAAACATTAACATTGCTAACAGCCGATTCTGCTATCTATGTCAGTCGGTGATGCCAAAGAAAATTATGAGAATAATATTGCTCATATTTTATAGCATATCCGATCTGGTACATAGAGCTTCATGAGAGTGAAGACAAATACATAAAATAAAAGAAGAGAAGAGGGAAGACGAAAGCAGAGGGCCTCGATGAGCAAATAAATAAACTAGAAAAATAATTAGTAGGTTAATCTTTCTTTAGGGGTACCAGTGTGTTGCCGAATCCAGTTATACTAAAGTACTTGCTTTATTTTCTTATTATTTATACATTCTCGTATCCCTACAAAAAGATCAGCCCACCGATTATTTTTCTATTTTCTATTTGTCTTTTTTTCTATTCATTTGCTCATC
>NC_068996.1:32358645-32358995 GCF_001194135.2 Octopus bimaculoides | reverse complement strand
ATATATATATATATATATATATCTTTAGAAAGATTCAGAAATAAGCAACATGAAATACGAATACAAACGAGTTAAATATGCAAACATGCAAATATGCAAACAACGAGAGAAAAAATGAAAATAGGACAAGTAAACACAGAGAACGACTCTTCATCAGTTGTCGGCTGTCTATCTAATCCTTATTTCGAGCATTCAACTACAATATGAATAAGTCCAGGGGCCGATTTCTCCGGTCTAGCATGGCCACAATCAATTGACTGAAACAAGTCAAAGAATAAAAGAATATATATATGTGTGTGCGTATGCGTGTGCATATATATGTATATATATATATATGTAGATATATGTGT
>NC_068996.1:32358336-32358635 GCF_001194135.2 Octopus bimaculoides | reverse complement strand
TGTGTGTGTGTGTGTATGTGTGTGTGTGTGTGTGTGTATGTGTGTGTATTCACACACACACAAGGTATAAGTGTTTAGTTCACAGGTGATCTAAACGATTAGTTACACTAGGTAAGTGCTGTAACGGATTGCTAGGGTTCCGAGGTTATAGCCGAGACGGTAGTGATGGCACCATTACTGACTTCCGATGCAGCAGATATATAATTGTTAAAGAGGACAACAAACATTAAGGCAATACAAACATTTCAAGTCATATACATTATTACTATTGGAAAAAATTCAAAGACTTTGAATTTTTT
>NC_068996.1:32353598-32356587 GCF_001194135.2 Octopus bimaculoides | reverse complement strand
ATATATATATATATATATATATATATATACATATATATTTATACGTATGTGTGTGTGTGTGCTTATATACATATTTTCATCAGAATACTGTCAGTTTTTTCTTTCTCTCTCTCTCTCTCTATATATATATATATTTATATATCTTTGTATATATTTATGTGTATAATTATGTATGTATATTTCATATATGATGCCCAAGTGTGTTTATTTGCATCACTATCTCTTTACATACATACATACATATATAATATGTATATATTACACACACACACATAGACACATACGTAACCCCCGACACACGCGCGCACAATCTATTTTGTTCGGTCTACATATTCCTGTATTCCTGTGTATCTGTGGATAAACATTTTTATTGCCTTATTGTTTTCCATTTTCATCTTACAATAAGACGTAGAGGCTATAAGTAAGCTATTTAAACACTATTCTGACTGTAGCTGTCTTCTATATCTGCTGACTGCTATACCAAACAATGATTCAAATTTCCAAATTCGGTATTGTATATGTACGTGTCAATTCGATATCATAAATGCGAGACATTTTCAAAGGAAGATAATTTGAGAATATCTTAACTAAACTATGCTACCATCACCTATCATCATCATCATCATCATCATCGCTGTGTTAGTCGATATTGTTGTCGTCATCATCATCTTCGTCGTCGTCTTCGTCCAGCTCTTCATCATTATCATGATCGGGCTTTTAATTATGATTACAACCAACAGGAATTACGTCATTCCAATGTCTCCAACTGGAGACAAATGAATTTCAACCTATCTACTCGTTTATTTCTTTTCATTTGGTTTTTCTTGTTTGTCTTATTTTCCGTTTTCTCCTGTCGTTTACCTCAGTCACTGTTTTCAATACGTTATTACTATATCTCTTTCCGCGCTTTCATGACCCACCAACATGTATTCATTTTACAGTTTTATCAGAGCGTGAAACATCGACAATATATATTTAAGATTTCATAAAGTCAAATTAAGAAATAATTTAATTAAGTTTATTAAATGTAATTAATTAAATTATACTTTAATCCTTCGAATACATATCTTCTGTCTATCTTAATATCAATTTAGATTTCTTTCGAGGTGTTTAAGAAATAATTAGGATATTTTCAATATACAATACAAGGAGAGAATGTATTTAGGATGTGAAAAAATATTTGGCTTATACTATATTGATGCATTTTGCTGAAATTAATTTTTATAGCAGTTTAGAGAATATTTAGAATTTTTTGGTATAAATGTAAAGTAACGATTGAAATGCAAATATTATGGCAGGACTTGTGATCCAGTCGAAATTATTGAACGTCAGATATGAATTAGGTTATTTAATTCTGAGCCGCCGTGCTACGAGTTCAAATACAGCATGGAAATGGCTTTCAGAATAGGGGACTTAAGTCGATGAACGGAGAACGATAGATGTTATAAGTCCGCCCCTTTGGGATGAAAAATAAAGAAACATAGCTCTCCAGTGTACCTCACCCCTATTCAAATATCGAAATTCAAATCAGATTGAATGAAGCTTTATATTTCATATAAAATTCATATCACTCATACGCTAGGATCAATTGTATTCATTCTATATATTGTATTCGTCCTAAAAAAAAAACAAAGAACTTGTCAAAGGAAATTATTGTTCTGCTAAGTAAGGGCTGCGAGTTCACAAAGGACCAGACCCGTATTTTGTTCCGGCCTCTTACTTTCTAATTTATACCATATCTATAACGACTATGTCTTTTTTTTCATTTTTATCGGATTCGATAAAAATAAATACCTATAATTTATTGATTCGATTCAATCATATATGGCTTTCCCCTGTGTCATGTTATTATATTACAGTCCTATTCAATTGAGTGATCGGCCTTTGACACTGTACAATATATAATCGCGGTAGGCCGCCATCTTACCCGCCATTAAGTCAAAAAGACTATTTCACTATTTCTAAATGCATGCCGATTGTGTTCTGTTATAATTTGTGACCTTTGAAATAAATATATCTTACCATATCCTACATGAATTATACTTGTAATCAGTCAAGTGTTATCAGCAATATAGGGTGGAAAGTTTAACGATCTCTCTCTTTCTCCCCATTCTCTCTATATTACTCCCTTCCTCTATCTCCCTCTCTCCACTGTCCTCTGCATCTCTTCTCCTCCTCTCTCCTTCCCCTCTTTCCCCCCTCTCTCTCTCTCTCTCTGTCTCTCTCTCCCTCTCTCAATATACCCTTAGATAGTCGTTTCATCTAAACCTGTTCCATCTCTTTTATATGATTGGCTATATCAGTTTATCGGTGTTTCGTCCCACCAGAGATTTATACTAACTTCAATTACAATTAATTATGAATTTAAAAAGAAACTCATCATTCAAGCCGTCTGTTTTGGAAAAGTTTCCTTCGAGAGCAAAGTAGATCTTTGTCTGTATAAACTATGATTGCTCGAAAAATGCACAACTTGCTCATAATTTCTTAAGCTTCATTGTGGTAAAATATCAGCAGTATTAGGCGGTTCATGCGAACGCATCCAACTTACATTGCATTGGCAATGTAGGGTGACGCAGTATCAAATATTTCTCCTTGAATGATAAACATTAAAACAAGGACGGCACAAGAGAAAGCTACATTAATAAAAACATGAAAACTAACACCGATTATTTATACATCTGAATTTATACCTAACAAACTATAATCTGCACACAGATAGTCAACAAAAATGCGTATTTGGCGAGAAAAAAAAGACGCTTGTGATAGATCGGTTTTCACTATCACATAAAGAAAGTGTTGTAGTATATTTGGAGTCGAAGTGCCCTAATCAATTTCATCTAAAAAAAGTAATCGATAAAAATATTCAACGGATATGTGTATGTATGTGTGTATGTGTGTGTGTATGTATATTATATATAATATATAGAGAGATATGTATGATATATATGTATGATATATATAGTGATATATATATATATATATATATATA
>NC_068996.1:32352656-32353369 GCF_001194135.2 Octopus bimaculoides | reverse complement strand
ATAAATTGTCTAAATTACGCAAAAATGAAAATAACACTGACATCTCATTTTTACAGATATATTTGCCAAAATTACATAAAGATATCTTGAAATACTAAAGAGTAAATTTATTTAATGAAATCGCCATTTACTTCAACCACGGCCTCCAGACGACTTCAAAATCTGCTGCATCTCTTCTGGACGGTCTCCTTGTTTAAGTTAGTGAATGCTGCCATAATCCTTGCCTTCAGTTCATCTTTGGTGTTACAAGGAGTTTTGTTGGTCTCTCGCTCAACTGTGCCCCACACAATAATAAAGGGGTTTGCAGTCTGAGGAGTTAATCGGCCAGATGTTTGGGGTGATGTGGTCGCAGAAATTGTCTGACAGCCTTGACTGTGTTCTCCTGCTTGAGTGGCTTGGTGCAGAGTCCTGTTGCCAGACATAGGGTCTTCCAGCAGCCACCCTCTTAACCCAAGGCAGCACTACCTCCTCGAGGTAATTAATGTAGGCCTCCGTGTTGAGTCTGAGGCCGTGTGGGAAGTTGAACGAAGGCAAGGATTATGGCAACATTCATCAACTTAAGCAAGGAGACCATCCAGAAGAGTTGCAGCAGATTCTGAAGTCGTCTGAAGGCCGTGGTTGAAGCCAATAGTGATTTTATTGAATAAACCTACTCTTTAGTATTTCAAGATATTTGTATGTAATTTTGGTAAATATATCTATTAAAATGAGAT
>NC_068996.1:32350211-32351517 GCF_001194135.2 Octopus bimaculoides | reverse complement strand
TATATATATATATATATATATATATAAACACATACATACATATTGAGATAAATAAATAGTAGACAGATATACCCCATATATCTAGTCTATACTGTCTACAGAAGGCTAGGGAAATCGGGCATTATTTAAGTGATAGGTGTATGGATAAATTAACATCAGTAAAGACCGAATGGAAGTATAACCAAATATGCGTACGGGCTAATCAACAAGACTTACAATAGATAGTTATTTTCTTAATTTAACACTTTGCTATAAACTAATGGTTAATGTGTGTTCAACCACTTGTACTTTCACACATCCCAGCTTCCATGTTGTTAGTCTATTTGACATTATACTACATATTTATGTGTGTGTGTGTACGTGTATTTATATGAATGTACTTATACGTATATACATGACCATGTATATAAGCATGTGTGTATAATTTCCTTCACAACCAACATGGTGCTTAGGTGCCTCACATGTAATTGAGATGATGATTTGATCATGTAAGGAGTTGGATTGTGGCAATTACAATTCGCCTGGGGTGGGTAGGAGGGGTGTATTCATTTGGCTGCGATTTGTATTTTAGTCAAAAATCTGGTAAACTCTACATCTAAGACAAGAAATATTTGTTCACTCGGTATTTGGATTGTTTTGTCGGCCGAGATGGCTTGCGTGAGAGTCCGTAGAAATTTGCTCCAGATTTGGATACCCGAGTGAATTAATCTATTTTCCAGTGTCTGGATGTTGAGATTTGGATTAGAGAGGCAGCACGCATGCTGACCCCTGTGAAACAGCGCTTTTTATATTGCTATAGCAACGTTGCTCTGAGGTTTTATGGGATATGAATTGAAAGAAGTTGAATACTGAGTAGTTGTATAAATAAATGAGTGTACCTGTACTCTGGCTTCTGTGAGATCTATTTTCATTGCAATCTCCTCTCGAGTATAAATATCGGGGTAATGTGTCTCTGCAAATGCCTTTTCCAATTCTTTAAGTTGTGCGCTAGTGAAAGTAGTTCGGATGCGACGTTGTTTTCTTTTTTCGGGATTTAAAGAGTTCTCATGACTGTGTTGATACATTTTGTAGGAAAGCCCTGCAAATATAAGAAATAAAGAGTTTTTATTACTATTTATGTATCAATGAGTGGAACATTATTTATACATGAACATATTTAACCATTTCTTATCAAATAGTCTACTTGTGTTAAAATTATAGAATATATATATGCTACACACACGCTCATGCATACACATATACGCCCACACACACACACACACACACACACACACACACACACACACACACACACACACACACACAC
>NC_068996.1:32345722-32346731 GCF_001194135.2 Octopus bimaculoides | reverse complement strand
TGTGGACCCTATGTAGTTCTCGTGGCAGCCCGAACATCTTATTACATAAATAAGATTTTCTGAGGCACAAGTAAAGTTAGATTTAACTTTCAATTTGTGTCCCTCTTTGAAGAGGAATTCTGAACCTTCTAGAATGTTTGGGCATGTTGCAGAATTTGGTCGACCACATTTGTTTACTTTCGCATCTGTTGTTTCGGAAAATAATTTTGCCTTTGTGAGGATCTTTTTCAGTTATAATTTAGAACTAGCAGTAAAAAGTTGCCATTATAGTATGTAATCGTTGTGAACGAAGGTGGTTTATGTCTATGTATTATGAGAATATGGTTGCGTGTATTTTGTATCTTTCTACCAGTTAGAGTAACTCCCCTTTTATTCAACGGTTTTTCATAGCGTCTGTTGCCATTAACAGCCGACGAGAATGCAACGTAGCTCTTCGCTCCGACATTCGAAACTCCGAGTACTATAATGACAACCTTTTACTCTTTGTTCTAAATTATAACATATATAAATAATCCTCTATTTATTTAATGTCGAGGTCTCAATCTTTTGTTGTTCCTTATTATTATTATTATTATTATTATTTTATGTTTGACTTTTGTTTTGCATTTGTACAAGTTGGATCCAAGTCTCACCCAGAGACCTCAAGAGACAACAAGTTAGAAGTTCATGTAGGTGTTATGCCTAGGGTACCATATATTTGGATTTGTACAGTTTTGTTCAAGTGAATGTTTAAGAAACCTTAAGAAAATTATGTGTTTGCTTTAAAATTTGAGATCACATAGACAGTATTTTACGTAGGATATGGGCAGTTCCCATGAGCACTATCTTTTGAACTTCAGCCATTCTGGGGTTTCCTGTTATCTGAGCTAGGTAGTAATCAGTCCTATTATTATTATTATTATTATTATTATTATTATTATTATTATTATTATTTTAAAAAGGATTGACGCAACTCTTCACAAAGGTAAACAGTCAAGACGAAGAGCGCGATTAGATTGTAAGAGATATT
>NC_068996.1:32340825-32345134 GCF_001194135.2 Octopus bimaculoides | reverse complement strand
ACTAGACAAAGACAGACCTGCTGTCGAAATATCGTTCAACCAATAAAATATCTATTACAATCGAATCGTGCTCTTCGTCTTAATCATTATACTACTACTACTACTACTACTACTACTACTACTACTACTACTACTACTACTACTACTAATAATAATAATAATAATAATAATAATATATATATATATATATATATATATGTTGTTGTACTTGGGGATGGTCATATTGCCAGTTTAGCCAATAAAAACACACGCACTGTATATTTGGTGTTAATTTGCTTCAGCTTTATATATATATATTTACCTACATACGTAGTACAAACATACATACATACAGCCAATACACATATTGTTGTAAACACAAGGATAGATAAATGTGCACAAAATAACCACAGTCACATTCTACTTTCGTAAATTAATGTATTCATATTTTAATTTATGAGACGCAGTAATCATAATATTTGCTTGCACCATGTTGACCCGAATGTTTGATAATATAGATACCCATCCTGAAAACATATTCATCATTGTCATGGAAAAAGCCTGGGAGAAAAGTACTCAAAGCATAAGAATGAACCCTGTCAAAGAATGTTGAGACGTGTGTGTATTAAGCTGGGTGGCATGTTAGGTCTTGTATTTTGTCTCGATTATAATCTTTTACACCCCGCATTTGAATGCTTCGAAATAGAAAATTCAGCAATATCTTTCATTAGATCATGGTTTACTCGGGTGTCTACATGGATAGCAGGGTATAAATGCATTCTCTGGTGAAGGTTAAAAGAGTTTCATGAGCAGTATTAATGCTACTTGGTACCGCTTAATGGAGTGCTATTGTTGGAAAGTGCAAAATCATAATGATCTGGTGAGAAATAAGGGAAGAAATGTATGCACACCTCAGATTATATTCCATTATTTGCATCATAATCTAAAAATAATTATCTTCATTTTATTTTCAAATTTGAGCAAACGAGACTCTTGTGGTAAATAGATTAAGAATAGGTCAGGAATAATAGCATCTTAGGTAAAATAGTGTTCACTACTTTAGTTACATCAACTTATATTGACAGTTCAAATCATATCGAAGTCAACATAGCATTTTACTTTTCTGGAGAAGATAAAATGATGTACCAGTGAAGCGCTGGAATCGATTTTATGGACGACACACTCACAGTGTCAATATTAGAAATTATTATTTCGGCAATCATTAGGCCATCAGAAGAAATTCCTGGGAATATTTCTACCGGCTCTTTACATTCTCATTTGAAATTTCAATTTTGTTTGCCTCTCTCCCAGAGTACAGTCACTTTACCTTTATCTGATTTTTATGGCGTGTATCTAAACACACTTGTCTGTTTTTTAAAATGTTGGTAAATTTTAAATTGTATTAAAGTTTTCACTGTGTCATGCTTGTTGGCTTAGCTTGGGTAGTAGAAGAGACAATGCTTGCTCCCAGCGTTCATATATTTTGCAATTACTTAATGTGTTCTGCTTCATTAGAAAGTTTTGAATTCTAGTTCAAAGACTTTGATCTTATGTCGCAATCAAAAACCCTTCAGCCTAAGCTTTTTCCGCAGTTCAGATTTTCCAATAATCAAGATTTTTATTGCAATCATTCTGTACACTTTAAGCTTAATTTTAAATCATTTCATCGTTTCTTTTATTGATACTTAGTCCTCCAAACACTAATCTCCCATTTTTGTGGTTCTGCAGCAGTTATTTTTTGATAGTCCAATAAGTTCCTTATCTCCCAGTATTTATGAAAAAATAATCCCTTAAATCAGATTCTGGATGTGGAATTGTATATGAAGTTATTATTTTTCTTTATTTCTCTCTTTTTTTCTCTTCACATTTAGTATCTAGTTGAAAATATTATAAATATATACTATTACTTGAAAAACAGGTGTATCGATAAATTTTCCTTTCTTTTTGTGGCATTTAACTCTGATTTGAGCTTTAATTTTATGTATTCTTTCTTATCTTTCACTTTCATTTTTGTGCGTCTGTCGTGTTAATTGAACCCTATGTATTTCCTTTATTTTCTTTTCTCTTTTCTCTAAATTGATAATGATGTTCACAATTCTGCTCTACACAACATCACCTTGGCACATTTCATTTTTATCATCTGAATTCCTTTATAACTTACTTCATGTAAAGCCTAAAACAATGTTTTTAGTTATCATCTGTGGTTCATATACAAACATTGTCGATCGTCTCGCCGTAATGGTTTAACATATTGGCTAAAGATGTTAATTACAAACAGAATTTCCTCTTGAAACAGAAACGCCGCTGGTAATTTATAATCCCTCTTTTGTATATATTTGCAGAATTGTTCACTGTTTATACATTGTAAAATTCTTGTATCTATTTGTTATCAGATACGTTTTACTGATGACTAAAATCTTCAAGTACTGCGTGTGGGAGAAGTTATCAAAAGTCTGGTAGGTAATTGAAATCATTCTTATAAATGTCATGTCTGCTTAAATTTTGAGATTCCTAAATTAGTAGATCCAAAGGAGTATCTTACTTTCATCTGTAATTACTATGATTGGTACTTGTATTCTTTCGTTTATCCTGATGATATAGTTATTCGTGTCTGCTTTATTAATCTGCAATGGTTTGGTATGGATATCCTAACTGCTATTTCATCAATGAGTTTTATCTTTAGAAGTGTCTCACTTTAGTCTATAGGAAGATTTTCTCTTGATTCAAATTCTTTAATCATTATCACCTTTCGATTGTCATGCACTGGATTCTCTCTTTGAATCTATTCGTAAATGTTTATATTAACTTTTATGTAGTGCTCTAGTTACATTTTCGTTAGCATTCTGTCGGTGTTTTAGACGAGTTTTGTTATTTAAATTGTTTGTTGTTGCGCACTTGTTAGGGTCATGTTCGTGGTTTACGAATTGCGTGAATCGATCTGCTTGACCACACGTCTTTTTTCAGCTACGTGTACATACACACGCACATATATAATACATACATACATGAAAGCATGCATACATATATATATATTTATACATACATTTTGTATGTGTATGTATGTGTGCGTATATTCCTTATGCAATCGAAAACTGCATTGCCGATTTTGACGTATGGGGTATCAAAAGATTCAGTAATCTTTCGACTACTAAATAAACTTTATTTTTCATTTACATATTTTCTATGTTATTTCAACAACCAGCTGTAGTTATTTGAAAGGCACTGCTCTACAATGATCAGGCTTCATTAGAAAGTGAAAACAGTTTCACACTTTCAAATTGAACCAAAATTACGAAGTGTTGCATTACGTGAGTGACAATGTGTGAATAATGAAAGTAATGTTTCTCCGAATTAGTCACATCTGTACTATAATAAAGAAAGTTGCTTATCATCTGTCTATATATATCAAGGCTACCAAATAAACTATGTTTTTGGCACCACACCTTTTTACTACTAAACTGACCTCAGAAACGAGGTTGGGTCGCACAAATTTGAGGTTATTTCGGGCAATACTTCGATTTTCTTCAAATGTTTCACTTTCGTCCCGAATGCGTAGAATTCTACTCTATTTATGAAAATGTACACATGAATATTGTATTAAAATAAGCGACAACCAAAAATCCATTAAAAGGCATCCATTTCTCAGTGTTATGGGGAAATACAGTTACACACACACACACACACACACACACACACACACACACACACACACACACACACACACTCTCTCTCTCTCTCTCTTACATACATACAAAAAAGATATATGCATATGTATTTATGTAGTGTATATGAAAAATAACGTGTGTGTATGTGTGTGTGTGAGTGATAGAGAGAGAATGCCATTTACACATACATGCAAAAGATACATACATGACAACACACACTTTCACTCACTCACTTTCTCTCAATTACACGCACACACACGTCCATTTCATATACACCTGCATACATCTTTCACTTTCTCTATTTCTCTATCTCATGCTACCTTTTCACTCTCTTTCACTCTCTTTCAATTTCTGGACTCTTCAAGCAGGAAAAAAAAAATTCGGAAGTTAATGAAGAATGATATGACCCCCATATGATCAACCATGTGAGCGCATTGACAACTTTGCTGTTTCAAACGAAAGAATGCCACAGAACAACTTCCTTTGGCGCACACACACACACACACACACACACACACACACACACACACACACACACGGTAAAACTTTCTGTACGAATTATGTTATTTCTTGCTGCGTGCAAGAATCTAAGTGAAATAACTTTTTTTCTATTCTGTAATTCGATATAAACTTAAAAGGAAGTTTTCTTAGAAATTCTGTCCTTT
>NC_068996.1:32337617-32339764 GCF_001194135.2 Octopus bimaculoides | reverse complement strand
TATATATATAATACAAATGATATATGAGCATATGCATGTATACATACATATATGTACATACCTACATCTACATGTATATATAGATGCATATCCGGGTACAGGACGTCAGAAAAGGAACGGGAACATGAACAAAGCAAAAAAAAAACGAACTTTTTTACGGACAACAGAATGAACACATAGGAAAACAGACAAGCCACTTATGGAACTTTTCCTTCATCAGCTGCCTCTATTTTATACTTGGCGTTTCGAAGATGAGGCAGAACGCGCTCTTAGAATAGCTATGTATTGTGAGAATATGGTTGCCTGTATTTTTTATCTTTTTCTTTTTTCTTTTTCTACCTATTAGAGTAACTTCCCTGTTACTCAACGGTTTTTCATAGCGTCTGTTGCCATTAATAGCCGAAGAGAATATATCGTTGCTCTTCACTCCGACATTCGAAACTCCGAGTACTATACTGACAACCTTTTACTGTTTGTTCCAAATTATAACATATATAAATAATCCTCCATTTATCTAATATTGAGGTCTCTTTTTTTGTTGTTGTCACTTTTCATTATTGACTGACTACATAATGGCGTCCGACATCCAATGCTTCGGACTTACCGCAGCTGATATACATCAAATTTTGTCCATCATTGTGGACAACACCTACTTATCTTTCTAGGACCACGTATACAAACAGACAATAGATCTCCCCATGGGATCCAGTCTCTCGGACCTACTCGCCATCACTTATATGAACCATGTGGAACGTCGAGCACTCAACATCTGCCGCTCATGTGCCTTCTTCACCAGGTACGTAGATGATATCCTCATACTCACATCCTCCCGTGAAGAGGTTGAGAGAATATTCACGACGTTGAATAACATGGGCATGAACATAAAGTTCACTAAAGAACATCCCGACATCACTGGATCACTATCACTACTTGACTTCAAACTGAATATAACGGAAGAAAGGGAGATCCACACCGAGTTCTACAGGAAAGCAGCCACTAGAGATATGTTTGTCCGGTACAATTCAGCACTTCCACTCGGTGCCAAAATTGGATGAACTTGTTCGCATCCAAGGCAAGTGCAGCAGAACGAAAGACAAGGTGACCCACACTACACGTTTCCTAGATATATTGAAAACCAACGGATATCCTAAATTTATTGTAAATCGGCTTAAGTACCTAAGGCGACCAACACGCCGAACACATAGAAAAACGAGCAACACATGCTTCCTTAAAATATCCCATTTTAGCGAGAGGATAACTACAGCCAATCGAAAAGCCATAAGAGGAGAAGGGCTAGACATACACCTAGCCAACTCCGGCCCCTCTCTGAGAGGACACCTCGCAAAGAAACGAAGAAAGGACAACAATCAATGCGCACTAACAAACTGTGACACAGATTTATGCCAACGGGTAAATATTGTGTATAGAATACAATGTAACATATGCAACAAGTTCTATGTGGGTAGCACAACAAGACAGTTACACGTTGCATCAAAGAACATCTGAACACGAGAGCCTCCTCCTTCAGAAAACATCTAGACAGATGCCAGAACACTGTCAAAAGCATAACAGTCACAATTGCGGCCAATGAAAGAAATTTGGGTAATTTAAGAATTAAAGAAGCTTTACTCATACACAGACTAGGACCCCAAATTAACAATAGGATGGAAGTTGGTAATCAATATATTATTTAGCTACATCTGGATAGGGGTAGGTTCATTTTTGATAGTATGCTCATCTATAGTTTATAACAAAAAGAAAGAGAGAAAAAAAGGGTAAAAAAAAGGAAGCTGCACGTATAATACATAACTTAGAAGCAGTGCTACGGATGTACCAGCAAACACGAGACTGAGACATGGCCAACCTCACGCACTTCTCATGAAGAAATCCGGAAAGAGCTTTGTGAGATCACTGCTGAGATGCTTAAAAAAAAAAAAAAAGAAAGAAAGAAAAAAGAAAGGGCGTTGGAAAACCAATTATAGCCGCGACTCCATGTAAAACTGAAGAAGGAATTTTATTCTGAAATATTATCAGACAATGGATAACTAAATTACAACAGGTATAGAGCCCATTGTTGGTATTATAGTGCATTGTTGTACCATTCAAAACTTTTTATTCTTTATTATTATTATTATTATTATTATTAT
>NC_068996.1:32335093-32337161 GCF_001194135.2 Octopus bimaculoides | reverse complement strand
ATGTGTGTAAAGAGGTGAAACTTTCTGATTCTTACTATTTATTTTCCTAATTGTTGTTGTAGCAGACATTAATCTAGTGCAATTATTTGTTAGAAGACCTTGGAACAGCTACCAATATTTTATCAATTATAGGACCTATATTTCTTTAAGCCAACATTTGAAAAAATATAAGAAGTAAACTTAGGTTGGAACGAAACGTAGCCGAAGATATTGGAAACATATAGTGATATTAGTGACGATGTTTAAAGATGTTTTTAAAAATGGCCATGTAGAGAAAGAGGAAGTGAGAGTGAGAGAAATATATACAGAGAAGAGAAAAGAAAACATTAAAGAGAAAGAGAGAAAGAGGGAGAGGGAGAGAGGGAGAGTGAGGAGAAAGTAAGAGAGAGGCGAGAAGCAAGCTTGAAATGGGTTGATAAAATCGAAATAGTGAAAAAAAAAATAGAAAATAAACAAAATCATTAAAACCGGCAAAAAAAAAAATTGAAAAAGTATAAAGAATAAAAGAGAGAAAGAAACGGTAACAAATTCTCTTAAACATGTATGTGCAAAAATTCTTGTATCTACGATGACGTGACAACTATATTTTTGGCGACAGATCAAAATCGAGTAAAGCTAGCTCAGACATACACTAGCTTTTTCTCAATGATACGGTGTTAAGATAAAGATTTTGCCGTTAGCTGTCCAAATCCCAACTGAACTTTAGATATTCATAGAACATTCATGTTATTTCTTCATATAACTGCTTCCTGTCTGATTTTTCATCCATTCTTTGCTTCTTTTTCTTTCATATCTGATACAATTCTAAAAAATTTTGCCAGAACAGATATGTGTGTGTGTGTGTGTGTGTGTGTGTGAGTGTGTATTCATTATGTCTGTATATATATGTATCCGTTATTTACATACCCACACAGGCACATATGTGTGTATATGCACGTGTATGTACATTTTTTTTGATTTGTGCTTATTTTATTTTCGGATTATATAGGTCTATCTTCGAGGGAAATGATGCAGAAGGGTGAAACCGTGAAATCTAAACTCCTATGGTTTTGAAATTTGACCCTGCGTAAAACAATACTCTTGATTAACAAATATAAGGCAATTATGTGTGTATGAAAGTGTGCTGTGCATGTGAATGTGAATAAGTATGCTCCACTTGTACTATGAATTTAAATCGCATAAGATGTCCACATATTTTGCACAATAACCTGATTTAATACCTTTATAACTCAGTGTGTGTATGTGTGTGTGTGTGCTTACTTGAATGAAGGTATTTAAGCATGTGTTCGTATGAACCATTTGATGTCTATGTTCCCTTCACCAGATAGAGAGAGAGAGAGAGGGAGAGAGAGAGAGGGAGAGAGAGAGAGGGAGAGAGAGAGAGAGGGAGACAGAGAGAGAAAGAGAGAAGGGAGAGAGAAAGAGAGTGAGGGAGAGAGAGAAATAGAGAGAGAAATAGAGAGAGAGAGAGAATGAATTACGTGTCACAAAACCATTATTGCATCATTCACTCTCCTATAATGATGAACAGCTCGATACTACAATCCACACGGACATTAGAAACTTAAGATTCAAATGATTCAAATGCTAAATTGCAAGTGAGCTTCTAGCATTCCGATTGTAGCTTATCTCCTGATGAAAGCACGACTTTAATATATCTACTTCCATATCTGTAACAACGTTGTTGCAATACACATAGACAACTTAGCATTCAAGGAAAGACTACTCGATTGATTAGCATAGTGAACTCTGCTCGTTGGTCTTTGTGCCACCTCAGAAAGTCACTGCCAGCGCACTCTTCTTTCTCTCTCAATTGCCACCCATGGTGTGCACAAATCTTCAGACTATCGAGATACTCTTGTAAATGTTTTATCTTCCGTCATCGATTAGCAAATATTCGTGGAAAACGTTAATCGAATCAGACTCAATCGGCACTTCCACTACTTCAAACCAATAAGAAAAGTACATATTTGGTATTTCAGACAGTTTCACGCCAAAACTATATACATGATATACAAACACATACCTATATGTATATACATACATACATACATACATATATATATAT
>NC_068996.1:32329101-32334793 GCF_001194135.2 Octopus bimaculoides | reverse complement strand
CTGTTGGTTGTTTTTCCTCGCATTAGGTACTAAATGTGATTATTTTGAGAAGTCCACTGTGTGGCGTTATTATTTTCTGTAATAATGCCCTTTATATAAATATAAACGAATAATTATATTCTTGGGAATAGAAATTTCCCTTATGAATTTTTTTACACACTGGCTTCTTGATAAAATTCTTGTAAAAGAGTTTTATCCCTTTTTGAATTTATATATATATATATACATATAAATAAATATATATGTATATATATATAGTGAGAATTTACAACAACAAAAAAAGACGATGACTGGTGTTTAAACAAGAAACAGATGTATCAGTTTAACGCTCAGGAAGTGAGAAAGTCTTTTACGTTTCGACAGAAAGGAACACAGAAATAAACAGGGAGTGAAAATAAAAAAATGGTTTAGTGGCTAGCGATCTATCATGGTGAATGCCGGACAGAGGGGCCACGCAAGAGAGCTAGGAAGAAGGGGAGATAATAAAGTAGTCGTGATAATAAAGTATTGGATAATAAAGTAGTGATGAACCCAAAACGAAGGTGCGCGTGCGTATATATGTGAAAGTGTGTATGTGCGTGTGGAAGGGGGCTGATGGCATTGATGTGTGCGTATGTGCATGTATAAATGTGGGGATGATGTTGTACGGGCTGGGAAGTGGTCAGTGCTAGTATGTGTGCTGGTGTGGATGCTGGGAAGTGGTCAGTGCAAGTGTGCGCGGGGTGATAAGATGTGGTGTGGTGGTGTGTGGTGTGGTGGTGTGTGGTGTGGTGGTGTGTAGTGTGGTAGTGTGTGGTGTGGTGGTGTGTGGTGTGGTGGTATGTGGTGTGGTGGTGTGCATCCTTTTTATTCAATGGGAAATAGGTTATTCTCTTCCATAAACGTATATGTTTTCTCCACTAGAATAGATGTCAAAATCTTATAGGTAGTAGACAAACATGTTATAGGCCGGTAGATTTTGGGGTCTTTGGTTTCGTTATTTTTTGGGGTCTTTGGTTGAATTGTAGGAATAACGTTTGTTTGTGGTGAATACAACGTTGTTATTTCTGCCATTAGTTCCTGCGAAACTGGTAAATTCAAATATAAACATCTCCAAAAAATTTGTTGACAAAACAAAATGATTGTTCCTGATGTGATGAATAAACAGTCTGCGGTGTGGATTGTATGTTAGAAATTCCGTGTGAGAAAAAATGTGTGGTTGTATTGAAATTTATGGAAAATTTTCCGTTACGATTTTCAACTCGGTATCAATGAGTTTATCACATAACATTTGTCCTGAAAGTAAAAACGACTTCTCATATTTCAAAGCAAATCTTATCAACCAAAATGTTCTTTTGCCCACTGGCTCAGGGGAGTGGGAAATCAGCTTTTTCAACTTCTTTTCTTTTTTTGTCTTCAGGGCTGAAATTTCCTTTTTCAAAGTTCATCAAACAGTTACGCAAAAAAGAAATTAAAAAGTTATATTATATATCCGTCATCATTATTATTATTGTCATTATCATTGTTATTATTATTATTATTATTATTATTATTATTATTATTATTATTCAAGTCACTGCCTGGAATCAAACTCGGAATCTTGGGATTAGTAGCCTGCGCTCTTAACCACTACGCCATATGCCTGATGAAGGCTGAAGGATATATCAGCCGAAATGCTGTGTTATCAACAAACAAAATGAGGACAAATATCCGTCAAATGTGAATAATGTAAATAATGTAAATAATGTACATAATTCCTCATCTCTTAAATATAAAACTGTATAATACTAAGCTGTGACTTCCGAAAGACCTTCGAGGGTTATAATTTCTTATCTCTCTTTCATCATCGTCATCATCATCATCGACGACATCGTCATCCTCATCATCCCTTTCACCTTCTTTTCTCATTCCTCCACCTCCATCATCATAATCATCATCCACCTTCTTCTTCTTCTTCTTCTTCTTCTTCTTCTTCTTCTTCTTCTTCTTCTTCTTCTTCTTCTTCTTCTTCTTCTTCTTCTTCTTCTTCTTCTTCTTCTTCTTCTTCTTCTTCTTCTTCTTCTTCTTTCACTTTTACTACTGTTGTTTTTACTTGCTGCTACTGGACTTGTGTCTAAATTAGAAACCATTATATATCTTTTCTCACTTCTGGAGTTGTCGGACTGTTGCTATGGAGCTGTCGAGCTGGACTTGTCGAACTGTTGTGTAGAATGGATCCAACTACCAGACTCTGTCAGGATGGCTGACCCACCACCTTCTTTTGACTGAGAAGGCGAGCAGTCTTCGTCTACTTTACGTGGTGGACGATACTGAAACGACTAAAGTTACACTTTTCCTTCGCTCAAGTCATCACCGGTACTTTTTAAGTTCCTTTTGAAAAGGTGAAAGTTGTGAGGTAGGTACTGCCTCCTCAACCTCAGTGAATTTTGGTGAGGATGGTTCACGAGGTAGACGTACGTTAAGCATTCCCATGCAAGATTTATGGAAAGGATGGCATGCCCTTGACGCCCAGGGTGATCCAGGAGCTCTGTGTGGTGTTCCTTCATATTAGGTAATTTTGTTGTAACTTTGTAGTAATTGTTTTATTGTTTTTGTATTGTTCTAAATTCTTTTGCGGCTTTATGGGTAACAAAGGCAATATAATTATTATTGTGGAGTTTGCTGTTGTGGTACTGGCAGTGGTATCAGTAACACGTCGTTCGAGTTGCTCGTATACTTTTTTCATCTGTCACATATTTAAAAATTAAGTGTTTCCTCGCTCCCTTGCAGTTCACTTTTACTGGAAAATTTTTCAAATTGTGTTTTGCAAAGCATATATATTTTTACATGCATAACATCTGCTTACACATCAAGCATATTGAAGGGAGAGGAAGCAGGCGACTCGCAAAGACAGGTCCAGCATGTGTCAAGACTGCCCGTGGAAGAGGAGAGAATATCTTTCAAGCGTTGAATGTTCAAAGTTTAAATAATTGCATAACAAAAACAACAACCTTTATATCTTTTGATAGGGTTGTCCATCAAAACATGGCTGCTTATTTTAGTACACCTTTAGAGGTACAACTACATTTGCTCGATGATCAGAATGAATAGCCACGTAGCGGAACTGTTTATGCATCATGCTTTCCGTCCATCAACGATGCTCTTCTCGTTCCTTCTGTGTACTATAGCGGAGGTTGGAGGCTTCAAGGGGCATTCCACATGAACTAGGATGTTCGAGAGTGGACAATGGCATTGTAATATTGTCGGACGCTAAACGCATCGGAGATGATTGGCACTGCACTGGTAGAGTACGAGGTGGTGACAGGAACAAAAGTTTACCAGGAAAAGTCAGTGGTCTTCTAGCTCGGTAATTAGAGAAGCCACATGACAGCATCGTAGACGCTTGACGGACGAGCCATTTAAATTGCTTGGGATCTTAGGTTGGTCCCAACAGCCAAGCGGGAGAAGAATTAGAACTATTTGATTAGCATCATGGCCTGTCTCACACAGAAATGCACCAGGAGGAATGTACTTTTGAAAGATCAGACAGAGGTAACAAATGCTTACATCGCCTCCATTATCTATTACCACCTGATCTTTCTGCCTTGCCCTATATCACGTCTTACCGGACCGGAGCGTCTGGCTTTTTTGCTTTCATAGGACAGGTGCTCCACTTGCTGTTTAAACCTACTGAGTGAATAACTAGGCATGTCGGGGCATATAATGCACAAACATGTACTAAGACCGATATTTTCATCGTTTCTTTGACAGTGAGCAAATATTGTACCCCCTTGTTAGACTCTCTTTTCTACACGTCTTTTCTTTTGACAGGGCTTGATCCAGGGATTAAGCGCAAACTGTGGGAGGGTGCCAGTTACTTAGAGAGTTGCCAGGCACTCACAGCCCTCTCCTAGTCGGGCAATGTGGTCAGTGTAAGCTCCACTTTTGTTTTCTGTATAGGGTTAGTGGCACGCAAAAATGACAACGTTGATGTTGCGATGAATGAATTGGATCATCTGTTCAGGCGAAGGTTCATGGATTGATTTCCAGAAAATACTGGGCTGACAGTGCTACTGGTTTGAGATGAACTCTGCATACATAGTAGTGCTGTCAGCTGGTCCTGCCCATGATGCGCACTCTTCTACACGCACACGTTCAATGCCCCTGCATTGCTATTTCTGACGTTATGTTGAATATCTTCTTTTACGTGTAGGAGGAATCTGGATTCCAGCCGGTTCCATTGTGAAGTTTGGTTCTCCATCTTCCTTTGGACCGGAAAGATAGGCACTCAGTCTGGTAGCCTTTGGTGACATAGGCTGTAAGGTGAAAGAGCTTGAAACAGAGATCTTTCTTTTAGCTACAACTCTCATCACCTTTTCAAATGAGTTATTCATATTTATGAGTAGCCAGTTTTGTTTTCTGATAACTTTACTTTGGTCCATGTCTATAGATATGTGTATATCTAGATTTTAATAAATATATCTAAAGATTTTAGTAAATACTGTGTTTGTATATGACATGCGTAAACAATAATTTTGTGGATGGAAAAATACGGATCAGTGGAATCAGTTTCAGTCCTTTTAGTATTGGAATATTATCAGCAAGTGACAATCCGCTTTAACAGTTCAGGGAAACATTGTGCTTAATATGCCCATTCTTAACTGCTTTAGAGAGTCAGATAAAGTATTTAACGAATTCGTGGCAGCTACTTCGAATATATATTGTTGGTCACTTTAACACTATTCTGTTATGTTGCTACAATTTACTGAAGAATAAATTTATAGATTTTTTTTTATGTATATTGAACAGATGTAAACAATTTGTCATGTTATACAATATCTTCGTAGACAGAAAAATAGGAATCTCCCGGGCCGTTTTCAGCCGAACAAGTACACGCTAATTTATGCAAATCAGCTCAGCCGATTATATGATGCTCTTATTAATAGTGATTTTATAAACCAGGGTTTTGTCGTCGGTTAAAACGAAAATCTTGGCTCTAAAGAGACCCCAATGGAATGATCGAAATCGATTCGACTGATCTTTTTTGGAATATCTAAATCTGGGTTAAGCTTGTTCTTTTTCTTTTACTTTGCATAGAGAAAGGCAAAACTTATAACGCCTCTGTTGGGCAGCTCATATAAAAACTTGCTTATCTAGTAAACACCTTAATATATAGATACACTGGAGAACTCCCCGACCTGAAATGCTGCCCGCCCCCACCAAAAACAAAGAAAAGAAAAAATTCTATACGCATCATGTAAAATATAACAAACAATATATAAGGAATAAAATGTGCCGCTTTGGATATATGTATTAAAACAGATATAAATATATCAGCATCATCAGTATAAAAGCAACTTCAAAATGCCACACTAGAGAAGTTTCTATCAAGATTTTAGTAGAAACGTCAGTACATTACGTATCTGGAATCTGTAAACACGCATTAACAATTCCATGACAAACTCAACTGGCACATAATAAATCCGAGATTTAATTATTTTCGACCTTAAACACTTGATATGCAGGTAAATTCCAGAATTTCAAAGTGATGTTAATGTTGTTTACAGTAAAATTTTAATTCCCGTTCATTTTAAAGGATTGCAAATATTGAGTATATATATATATATATATATATATATATAAACATACATATACATACATACATATATACATATATAGATACATATATACATATATATACACACACACACCCACACCCACACACATATATATA
>NC_068996.1:32323473-32328750 GCF_001194135.2 Octopus bimaculoides | reverse complement strand
CGTTATTTCACTTTTCAGACCGGGCGTTGCACTGTGTTCCTGAGCATAGTACTTCATTTCACGTTGTTCTGCGACCATTTCGTCATCTGATATGTGGCGCGCCCGGCGCCCCTGTACAAGTAATATCGATTTGATGAAAAGAGTAAGCTTATGTGAACACAGATATTTCGCTGCTACAAACAAATCATATATATATATATATATGTCGTACGCTGAAGAAGGGAAATAACCCTGAAACTCGAGTAGAAAAAATCTTTATTAAATTATGCTTCCAGTTCAGCATTCTGGCTTTTTTTCATTTTCCTATATATATATATATATACATAAACATACATACATGCACGCAAATATATGTATATACATATGTGTGTGTGTTTCCCTGAGTTTGTATCGTAAAGAAGTTTCCAGTAGCTTCCAAAACATTCCTGTATATGGGCATAGATTTTATATATATATATATATTTACATACAAGCATTTCGGAAGTTACTTAAGTCATAACTTGAGTATTTCTTCGCAGTTCTTTGTTTCCGGCAATTTGTACATAAACTGTACATGTGTGAACACAAAAGAAAATTTTAAGCAACGAACAAAAGAATGAAATAGAATGTTGTTGTTATTATTATTATTATTATTATTATTATTATTATTATTATTATTATTATTATTATTATTATTATTATCATCATCATCATCATCATCATCATCATCATCATCATCATTATCATCACCACCATCATAATTATTATCATCATCGTCATCGTCATTATTGTTATACAGTTTTATTATTCTATTATGCTTCATGTAAAATTCGATGGACAATTATAAATATATTTTTTAAGTTAACAAACATCTCATTTCTATCAATCATTTAAGTGTTGGGAAAAGATATTATAAAGACTTAAATCTCTACTCTATCAGTTTCTGTTGTCGTCGTTGCAATGGTGAAAAGAGATAATTTTATATAATTTTGTATATTTTTCTTTTAGCATATATATATATATATATATATACATATATATATATATATATATGTATATATATACACGCGTTCATGTACACAACATTTTCAGTTTGAGAATAATGTTTCGAAACGTAACGTTTAAGTAAATATTCTTCATTTCAGTTGTATGTACTTTGATTCCAATTCTTCAGTTGCTTCTGTGCACATGTATAAGAAACAACGTAACCAATCTTAACAATTTCACAATCACATAATGATACAGAATACAGAGGCACAGATACAAAGACGCACATGCAACGTCTCTCTCTCTCTATCTCTCTCTATCTCTCTCTCTCTCTCACTATTTCTCATCTATCTATCTATCTATCTATCTATCTATCTATCTATCTATCTATCTATCTATCTATCTATCTGTTACACATGCTGACATAAGCATATGTATATGGGCATTTACGACGACGATGAGAGAGTGAATCCAGTGTAGAAGATAGATAAGGGCCAATAACATCACAAATACAGCTTTGTATGCAGTCCAACAGTGTTAAACAATCTGCTCCCAAACGTAACAACAGTAGTCAATGCAGGGACGAATATAACTTATAAAGTTATAAACTTATAAGGGACTTATAAAGATAAATAATAGTCTCAGGGGTTAAATAACTCCTCGAACGAAGGCGTGAGCCTATCTTCATTACAGCCGATTTAGCAATAGATTCATTGTAAGTCCTCCAATAAAAATCATTACAGAAAGTCACTCCTAGGAGACAGAGAGAACGACTCTCAATTAAGTCAATACCATCCGTCGATACCGATGGCAAGAAAGGATGTCTGAAGCGATTAATTGAAAGAAGTTTAGTTTTTGATGGACTGAACGTTACAAGTCATTTCCTACCACACTCAACAATAGATCGAAGATCATTCCCAAGGTTAACAGTGATCTCAACCTTATCAGACAAGTCGTCAGATTTGTCCAAACAAGAGTACAAAGTAGAGTTATCAGCATAGATTACTAGCTGACAGATGATATGATCAGGCAGATCATTGAAAAAAAGAAGAGAGTTGGGCCCAGGACAAATCCTTAAGGAACCCCAGCATTAATAGGATAACTAAACGAAGATTGACCATCAAGAACAACCTTGATCCTACGGTCATAAACGAAAGAAGAGATGATGTTCAGCATGAAACCTGACACCAAATGACTGGAGCGTCCACAGAAGTCCAGCATACCAAATCCTATCAAATGCCTTAGAGATATCAAGAGCAACTGCCCTAGCTTGACCAAATACATTCAAGGCACGATAAATACGCTTGGATATAACAGTGAGAAGAAGATCAGCAATAGACCGTCCGGCACGGAAACCATATTGAGAGTCGGAGAATAAACGATTTGAGTCAAGATATTTTAAAGAGAGTCAGTAATCAAAGACTCAAAAACCTTACTGATGATTGGTAGTAGACTAATTGGTCTATAATTACGAGGATTAGATCGATCACCACAGTTCTTAAAGACAGGACAACAGTTGGGAATTTCCATAAAACAAGATTCTGAGATACTCTTTTGGAAGAGCCTAGATAAGACAGAAGACAACTCAAGAGAGCACTTCTGAAAAACAATGACTGAAATACCATCAGGTCCAGTTGCTTTACATAGATCCAACCGTGCCACAATGGCCTTCCTTAGAAGTCATATGACAACTATATAACAGCTTATCAGTTTTGAGAAAAACATTAGGAAGTGGAATACCAGAGTCATCGAGAATAGAGTGAAAACAGTTGAGCAAAGAGTTCTGTTTTATCATTAGATGTTGTTATGACCTCAGGTCCGTTGAATAAAGGAGGAATAGAAGACTTATTGTTACCTCTATTGTTACCTCTAACTTAAATGTTCTTTATTTGTGTTACTACTTATTCTACAGAATTATTATCTTGGGTGATGGGGAATCTATGTTTCTGTACCTTTAGTCTTTTCCTTGGGGGCCAGATAAGCAATAAGGAAACTCAAATAACCTGGGATTAAGCAAGTCATAATGATATAAAACAATAAATACATGGGTCAAGTAAAATGTGTTTGGTCAGCAAATATAGAACAGTTCTCATCTTGAAATTATTAAATAATGTATGTTGAGGTTATTAGTCGGAAGAATGGTTAGAGTATTGTAATTGTGATTTGAAAATTTTATGCAAAATGCAAACGTATGTATGATCTGTTGATATAAGTAGAAATGGCCGTGGAATTATAAGCATGCTATTGGTTTCAAGTTACGTGTATATACTGTGTTTAGCTTAGTGAACCTTGGTCGATTTAAGACTGACTGATAAAGAGGTTATATGAATAGTATGAAATCGAAAGACAAAGAACTGTGATTTTCCTGGAACAAACAATGAATGAGAAAGACAAAAGACAAAGCTTGTTTCTGTAATATAACAATATAATTAACATATCGAATATCATCGTTGCCGTAATATAGGAAGCCCCATATGACAGTGTTATTCAGTAGATGTTATAGTTTATATGCAAGTGTGCACGTTTGTGTGAATGGAGGAAGAGGTGACTAGGTTTGTTGATTGCCTGTGCTTTCTTATTGCCTTAATTTAATGCTGACCTTCAATCATGAGCCCTAAATTCCGATAACATTTCTGACCTTTATGGAATTGTGAGACCCTAATGTAAAAGCATATTTCTATAACACAAAGGATGATAATGCCAGAAAATTTAATTGCCAACTTTGATTATTATAGCAATCTAATACAGTCTAAATTACAATTGCCAGAAAGTTGTGAAAGTAGTGGCACAATTATGGCTATACTAAAACTCTTCCTGAGACTCAATACTAGATAACTGGTCTACAATCTCCTCTGTTTAACACCACCAAAAACGTTCCTTTGGGTGCTTTTTGTAGGGTATCAAATCTGGAATCAAATCTAGAGGAAATTGGTAATCACCAGTATATGGGAGAGTTTATTTCATAAGTTGAAATTTTGAAAGGCCTAAAGAATATAGCAACTCGAGCTCTTGTCATCCGTCAAAGAGGAAAGAGAGGGAGAGAAAGAACGAAAGAAAGAATGAGAGAGAAAGTGAGAGAAAGAGAGAAAAGTGAGAGAGAGATAAGAAAGTGACAGTGTCAGCTTTGGTACTGATAATTGAACGAAAGGTATGGATTCGAATCGTTAGCGTTTTCGTTACTGACATTTCCAGCCAGGTATCCATATTCATTATTATTATTTTTTCTGGGTATTTATCTACAGATGAGGAGACTGAGCTACGTTCCCTTAAATCTCAACAGCTTAGATGGGCATATAGTGACGATAGCAACTACCGTTCCTCATCTGATACACGTTTAAAAAAAAATGTGCAAAATAAAGCAAATCCAACACAGCGATTGTGAGAGATAAACAGATGGTCAGATATACTGACACAAAGTTTTATATATATAGGGACACTGGATTTCGCTATGCAACAATAAAATTCTACCAAATAATATATATATATATATGAACACATATACATATATATATATATATATATATATATATATATATATATATATATATATATATATACATGTATGTATATGTGTAAATATATATGTATATATACACAGCGATAAGATTATGAGTGAGTGTGTGTGTGTGTGTGCATGCGTGTGTATGTAAGGTAAATTAATTTCTAACAACATTCAAGAACATTAAGGAGAAAAAAAATTGGAAATGGAATGAAAAAGATTTCGTTATGAAATTTTCAGTATTATTTATTGTCTACATCATTTAACCAATTGAATAAAGAGAAGCTACTTTCACATAAGTGCAAATACTCAGCTTGTCCAACTTTTGCTATAATCAAGTCTAAAATATGTTTCCTTGTTGAAGTCTAAAAACTAGCTTATTTTGAAATGTCATCAAATCTGCATAATTTAATTTTGCTCTGAAAGCTAAATATGCGGTAATATTACAAAGGGACTAAATTCGAAATTTTCCTATCAGCTTTAAATGTTTCTTGAAGTGCCATAACTACTGTGTTTGTCCTTAACCATACTTTTGGTTTAAGCAGCATTTAGTTTCTAAATTGGTGTTTTAAAATATTTCGCATGAGACCAACATACCTTGATGAGTTGAATTATCTTTCAGAAAGCTCGAATTTAAGGTAAAGCAAGGGGTTAGCAAGGGACCAGGTTTCAGATGCAGACCCTATGAGAAAGCTTGTTTGTGTATGTATGTGTGTGTGTGTGTGCGTGCGTGTGTGTGTGTGTGTGTGTGTGTGTATAACCTATGCATACATGGAAATATATCCATATATGTATGTATATATATATATATA
>NC_068996.1:32322404-32323312 GCF_001194135.2 Octopus bimaculoides | reverse complement strand
TGAAACAAGTAAAAGAGTAAAAGAGTATATATATATATATATATACATATATACATATATATAAAGTACAAAATGGGACATGAACGCAAAACATCCAGACAGTTAGGTGATACAAGAAAGGGACAACAAAACATCCAGATAGACGATACAAAGCAAACAAGGACGGGTCATTCGGAGTTTTCTTTCCTCAGTCGAGTTCCAGATTATCGTTGCAATTTCGGCTGGTTATACTCGAGATTGCTCCAATCTGGCCAGCCCCAAGGAAAAAAATAAGCTAAGAGCATTAGATTCCTTGGAGGAAAGCAGCGAATGTATTCGAAAAGAAGAACGGGAAAAAACGGAAAATGTTACACAAATAACAGAACATAAAAACAGGTGTCTTTCGACTACGGACGAATTAAAAGCTGGCGTGTGTGGAAGTAAAGCCTTACTGCAGTGATACAAGATTTCACAGGTACAGGAAGGCATACAGATGTTGCACGGACGATGGCCAAACCAAGAAAGAAAGAACAGGCTTGGCCGAACACCGGTAACGTGGAGAGAAAAGAGAGAGTGGTGGAAGAATTAAGGAGGGGGGAGAAAAAATTGACAGAAAAAATGTCCTGGTATTTGTATTTGTGTAATATTTTTCCGCTTTTTCTGTCCTTCTTTTCGTATACATTTGCTGCTTTCTTCCAAGGAATCTAATGCTCATACCTTAGTTTTTCCTTGGGGCTGGCCAGATAGGAGCAATTTCGGGTATAAACAGCCGAAATTGCAAAGATAATCTGGAACTCAACTGAGGAAAGAAAACTCCGAATGACCTGTCCTTGTTTTCTTTGTATCATCTGTTTGGATATTTTGTTGTCCCTTTTTGTATCACCTAATTGTCTGGGGGGTTTTGCGTTCTTGTCCCATTTTGCATTTTA
>NC_068996.1:32313709-32322241 GCF_001194135.2 Octopus bimaculoides | reverse complement strand
ATATATATATATATATAGTTCAGATTTACAGAAAACAAAACAAAGATCGGTGAGGGAAAAACAAGGTATTTGACGCTCAGGAAGAATGGAAAAGTTTTTGACGTTTCTAGCCAACGCTCTTCAACAGAAAGGATTGAGTGGGAAAAAAAATAGAGAGGGAACGGAAAAAGAAAAAAAAAACGAGAGAGAAAAGAATGCGTAGGTCTTAACGGTTCAACATGATGAAATGACCCAAAGAAACACACATATAAATACACGCGCGAGCGCACACACACTCAGAGACACACATACCGATACACATACTCACACACACAGAAGTTCACAGGCACACATATAAACCCGGATATACTGATTATATCGCATTTCTGGGGAAAATATAAGATACGTGATCAGTACTGGCCCTAAAAATTACATTAAGGCAGTGACTTTTAGTATGTTATGATGCCTGCTCTGGGATAACGATAGGGAACTACTGTACCCTGGAATGCATTATGTATTTCAACATAATGAATATTGTTGGACCATTCCCATCGAATTTTTTAACAAGTTCAACGTAATTCTTTGATGTAGATGTTTCAGATACAAAAGAAAATTATGCTCTGCTGTTATGAACAATTTTTTTGAAAAACAGTATGAAAGGGAATATTTGCAGATCACTTTTATACTAGTATCCCATCTAGAATTCACATATATATACCAGTCATTATTGCAGATGCTTTAGTAGTCAATATCTAAATGGTGTTTCGAAAGCTGCGGGTTTTTAGATAAAAAAAGTTACCAGCAAATAACCACTTCAAATACAAGACGTTTGAGAAACGGTAAAATTAAATGAAATCCATTTGCTCCATACTCGCAGTCGACAATCTTGATTATGTTACTATGTAATCCGGAACTTCTTAAAATACTAGTATTTTTCTATGAGGTATGAAAATTTTCCTGGAACAATCTACAATACTATATCCATAAAGCATTAGAGCTTGGATAAAGAGAATAATTATAGTTATGCTGTGCTTTTCAGTATATCCGTTTATATATTCCGGCAACAAATATCCTTGTTTAAAATTCCATTAAATGCAGATAATACATTCAGAATAGAATTATTCGGGACGGAAAACGTTGGCTAAGTAGAGTTATGGTAATCAATTACTTAGAGGAATTTAACATTTCATTAAAAAATAGTGTGAAATAAAAAAACAATTAGAGACAATTGCTTCGAAATCTACAGTTATATGCCCACAAGAAATAAATAATCTAAATTTATAGTTTGTATATTTCAGACTATAAGTAGAAGAGAGTTTCTCTAGTCTAAATTCAAGCAAAGGGGTTTGATTTCTGAGTAAGAAACTTGTCTTGAAATGCAAAATGCAAAAGAAAGAAGACATACGTAGTTATATATATTTTAAGAACATTCGCACATACATACATACATACATACATACATACATACACACATGCACGTATGGATACATACATACACGCACACATACATACATACATACATACATACATACATACATACATACGTACATGCATACATGTAACACAGTGGCTAAATACCAATCTTGAGAAATTAGGCTTCTCAAAACCAGTAAGGAGAAAGCTAATTCGAAAACTACAGATCCAATCCATCACTGGAACTGTAAAAATCTGTAAAATTTTCCAGAAGTTTATCATTTAGATATATATGAGCATGTCTAGATATGCAGCGATATGCATGAGAATACATACATAGAGCAAAACATACAAATCTGCACACATACATACATACATACATACATACATACATACACACATACATACATACATGCATACATACATACATACATACATACATACATACATACATACATACATGCATACATACATACATACATACATACATACATAAAAGCAAAAATACTCTGTTGTTGATGTTGAAATTTCAATGAAGAAACCTTGAATCTAGGTTAAAAGCCGACACTTTCTCTATTGCCAAGAAACTTTGAAATAAAACTGAACAATGATATGCATACATATAAGAATGTATGTATGTGCGTATGATATTTCTGTACGTCTCTATATGTTTACTTACATTTTTGTTTGCAAATCAAATTCTGTTTCTTTCTTTCTTTCTTTCTTTCTTAACCTGTTTCTCTCTCCCTCCCTCTGTGTTTATATATACATATATGCATGTATATGCATACATACACACACCTATATATATAACATACATATACATATGTATATGTATATATATATATATATATACATATACAAACACATATATATATATACACACATATACACGCATATATATTCATACATACATACATATATATATATGTATGCTTGTATGTATGTATGCATTTATGTATGTATGTACTTTCACATACACACAAATGTACATACATAGACATGGTGTATATATGAATATATGTACATATATCAATCAGTTAATCTATTAATCTATCAATATATCTATGTATTTATGTATACATATTTTATAACATTATCATAAATGTGTTTATTCATTGTTCCTATTAAGACATGATATGATAGCTTAATTTTAATCTTCATATTTATCAATAAAATTTCATGCTTGTTTTAAACGCTGAGAAGACTAAAGAATAATCTACCCCTCCCTCCCTTCCTCCCTCCCTTCCTCCCTCACTTCCTCCCTCCCTTCCTCCCTCCCTCCATCTCAACCTACCTACCTACCTACCTACTTACCTACCTACCTACCTATCTATCTATCTATCTATCTATCTATCTATCTATCTATCTATCTATCTATCTATCTATCTATCTATGCATCTATCTATCTGTGTGTACATGAATACATGCACAAAAATACTCATATATATAAACATATTTACATATATACACATAAAGATATATATACATACATATAAATATACATTCATGCGTTTCAGTCCAAAGGCTATGGCCACACTGGGGCACCGCACGCATTTGTGCATTTATGTTATTAATATATGCATGCGTGTATGTGTGTGTGTGTGTGTGTGTGTATGATTACATATGCAGATATGTGTGTACAGGCGTGTGTACTTGCTTATGTTCTCTTGTATGCATGTTTCTAAAACAAATAAAAAAAGATAGAGGAAGAAAAAATATTTATATGTTTATGTCTTTATGTCTATGCGTGTGTTTCTTTTTTAGAATGTCTAAGGGGATTTGTTGTTTCTATTTTATGTATCTATTTATACTTTTAGCAATTTTCTCGTAGCTTGCTCTTGTTCCATTATTAATATTTCTTTTTTTATCAGTATGTATATCTCTTTCACGTTTTTAAATAAGCGGACGCCTATCAACATAGATCTGAATGTAGGAAACGCACCATTTCGCGTATATACTCTGCGATAGGACGAATGAGGAACAAGCGCGTAATTTTCTCTCCTTGGGGACTACCAGCAGCTCTGGAGAAGAGCTACAACGAAAACATCGAATGAGAAGCTGAAATGAACTGTCCCCCACCATCATCAACAGCATTATCGCAATTACCACATCTCCCCCACTACGATTAGCAGTAACACTTCACCTAACATCACTACCAATGTAGACACCAACACCGTCACCCCCACTAGGCTTTCATTTGATCGATGGCAAAATTCCCAAAACGTTCAGAATTTCGTTCCATCGTATTCCAATGACATACTGAAAGATTCCAGACGCACGTTCTACAATTTGCAACTCTCCGAAAGGTCAAGTTAGCATTCTGTTCTGCTACAGATGAGACAGTATATAAAGAGACTACTAATTCCCTTGGGGTGAATCAAATTGCGGTCTTGGCAATAAAACGGAACGCACATGATGCGGTAATCAAAAAGCATGAAACGGGCCCCTGGCTAATAGCTTTTGTAAATTGGCTGAGAGTGTGAGTGAGGAAAAGAGTGTGTAAGCGAGATAGAGAGAGATAGTGAAATGGAGAAAAAGAGAGAAAACGAGAAATAGAAGAGAGAGAGAGAGAGAGAGAGAGAGAGAGAGAGAGAGAGAGAGAGAGAGAGAGAAAGTGATTGGTTATAGAAAAGAGAGAAATGTAGAGATAGATTGCGCATACGCGTATATGTATGTGTGATACTTCGCGTATCGAATAGAAATGAAACAAACACAAAATGGAAAATTAGAGAAAAAAGAAGTAAAGGGAAAAAAATGGAAAGCTGAACGAGTGCCGGGGAAAATGGGTAAAAAGTAGTCAAGTAGAAGAATATCAGAATACAAGAATACAGAAGAATATAAATAATAAATAGATAAAGGAAACACTTATCTTATCCATCATAACAATACGTTAAATATGGTAGAATTATAAGAAAAAGAGCAACTGAAAACAGATGTCAGGAAACTACGGAGGATCAATTGTTGATTTTGGAACTGTTTTATAGTGGCGAAATACAATTAAAGAATCAGATATTCCTGTGAGAAAAACTCGGTGCATAGGGGTGGGGTGAGAATATCCAGAAAGATAAGATGGATCAGTAAGTCAAAATTATTCAAGTATTTTGAACAAAATATCAATTATGAAAATTAAAATTTTAACTTTAAAAAATCACATACACGTCGAAACTCGCATTTATTCATGAATACATATATGCATATATATTCATACATAGACACACATATACACATACATGCACTGATGCATACAAACACACACACAGGCACACACAAACACACACGCACAATTGCAAACACACACTACCACACACATACAGACACACGCAGACAGAAACACATACACACACACAAGCACCCGCACACGCACGCAAACACACTCACACACACACGCACACACAGACATACAAACACACAGACACACACACACACGAACCGAGAATGTATTTCATATAGGTCAAGAGAGTGACAGAGAATTTTCTAGTTTTAAAATGGAAATAATCTAGAAAGGATTGTTTAAGAAATAAGTGGCTTTCTTATTACACCGCTTTGTTCATTAAAGACACCAGAGTGTTAACATTTTAATCTAAAACTACACGAATCATATTTTATTGTCGTGAAAAAGGGCTCGAGAAACGCGGCAAAGAGTATAGTATTATAGCAAGCAATGTGAGAAAGTGTCCAAAATTCGATACTTTCCCATTTACACGTCAACTAGCCATAATCTTGCTATCTCACATAAAGAACAGGAATTTCGTAGTAAATGAAAAATCATAATGTGCGTTATTAATTTATTATTTCCACATATTAGATACATTCATAAGTGAGAGAAAAAAAAATTGCAATCTTCAAAGTCTGACCCAGAGTTTAGGATGGGATAAAGTTAAGTACTAACTTATTTCTCAATATTACGGAAACCTTGATCTGGCAGACCTGTAATCAAAGATACTCCAGGTGCAACAGCTACAACGCTTTTTCTCGGGTATAAAATATCTAGGATTATAATTTACACTGTATTACTGTGTGGCTGGCAAGAGATTTGGCTATTATTTCTTGCAGGTCAAGGATAACTGAGCCGATCTTCTCGTTTGTTTTCTTTATAATGAATGCAACATTGACAGTAACAATTTTAATCTATTTCAAATCTCCAGATGACAACTTTTGCCTGTTGATGAAAATAAGAATATTACTGGTGCGCACTTTATTGATCTTCAAAATATTGGGGTAGAAAATATCTTCAGGGAGATATATAATTGATTAGTCTGCCTCAAGCAGATGATTGATACTTATTTAATAAATCGTGGAAATGAAAGGCAAAATGGCATTGATACTAGAATCATCAAGTGGTATATATACACAATCATATGCAGAATACATTTATACTCTTATGTTCGTGCGCGCGCGCGCACACACACACACACTTGCGCTCATATTGATATTGATATGATGCATATGTTTGTATGTTCAGTGTATTTGTTATTTTTCTATTAATGTCTATACTCAAATATATTCATGTTTATTCGGTCTCAGCTTTAGCTTTATTCTTGTAATGTATTGTAATGATATTCCTTGCACTACAAGCCTGTTTTTGTTTTCATTTTGTTACCTCAATATATGCGTCTACTTAAAGGCACGGATTTAGATTCATTTAAAGCCTCACACACGCTCACACACACATACTCTTATATCAGACACACCCTCACACAAAAATAAAAAATATACTTATATACTTGTAACATTTGCTTGCACCAGTTAGCTATGTTAAACAGACGCTAGCCTAGTTGTAATTCAAGCAAAATGCAATTGCTTTCTGAGCCATATGAATTAATATATATACACAGGCGAACAAGATCATATACAGCTTTGGTCACTTCTCACACGTACATATACAGTAACATATGCACACAAGCATAAATACTTCATAACTACCTACATAGTACGTAAATACATACATACATACATACATACATATATATATACATACACGTGAACTCAACGCACTGCTTAATAAACTGGCACATATATAAAAGCTGTATTCTATAAAAACTGCGCAGACAACATTTGCTAAGAAACGAAGACCAAGAAAACGATCTGTTCCATGAAGGATTGATTCGAAGGCTGACCATGATGTATTCAAGCATTTATCTATCGGTCAATAGAGGTTTGGTATCTCATGAGAGAAAACTCTATCATTTTAACTGGCAATGATAACGCGAATTAACGTATGCTAGAGTGGAGGACGATAAAGCACTTGAAGACAAGTGTTCGATGTTTATAGGTTCTCATACATCATGTAAGGCCCGTGTGTGTTATCAGTTTGAAAATAAATGATATTCTAGCAGGACAATGAATGATGTCATATATATATAAATATGTGTGGCTGTGTGTGTGTATGTATATGTACATACACGGACATAAACATATATATACGCACGTACATATGTGCATTTCTGTATATATATATGATATATAAATATATGCATATATTTAAGCACACATACATAATATATGTGTGCGCATATACGTGTTTTGTATATATGTTTGTGCGTGCGTGAGTGTGTATATGTGTGTGCGTGAGTATGTATATGTGTGTGCGTGAGTGTGTATATGTGTGTGCGTGAGTATGTATATGTGTGTGCGTGAGTGTGTATATGTGTGTGCGTGTGTATGTATCACTACTTGAAAACATCATTCATTTATAAATGTATAAGCAGAATATTTGCGTTGAGAATCTTCATGTGCCTGCATTGAGCTGTATTTCCTGCTTGTGCCTGTGTGATTGTGTGTGTTGGGGGTGAGCATGCGTGAGCATACCCTGCTTACATATATTTTACATTTCATATGTTGGAAACAGCTTGCGCTGCAGAGCATTCCTATCATCAATTGTCGACCGAATATCCTGGTTTCTACACTTTCCGACAGGCCTTCATTTAAAGTCATCCCCGACTCTAATAAGAATCTGATTGATATACGGGTTAATTAACTGTCAAGCTTTTCTATAAGTTTCTTTAACACAAACAAATGTCAACAGATTTACCGCTGTTCTTTAAATACTGATTCTCTCTCCGTTTGTGTTGTCTATATTGTCCAAATGATGTCATCAACTGATCTTACTTGGGTTTGGTTTTTGCTTTTAAAGGGAGTGTTTATAGTGCATTGCTTGGATGAGCAGAGATTTTTAGCAACTTCTACATACAGTTTTATATCAGCTGTCGACTCGGAATCCCAATTTCGGTACCTTTCGAGAGACACCATCCTTCCTTCCAGTGTTGTCCAGCAGCATGATTCTATTAAGGAATGTTTGGATTCTTACATATTGCATACATGAGGCCTTTTCGTATTTGCATTAACAATGAGAAACATTCCCAGATGGATTTTCTCACAGCCATATTGTCAGATTTCAAACGATCAGGATTATTACCTTTTGGATTTCAATATAATATGAATCTTGCGTCTTCGGTTTTAATGCTCCCGATGCAAAGACCATTGGTACTTCCTGCATGACCCATTGTTACTGATTTTCATATATATTTTCTACCTGGTTTGTGACAACTGCATCTGATTGCCTAATAATTTATCCATGGAATAATTTGTCTCTCATGAATAAAATTAATTACGTATTCTGGATAGAGTATACTTACATACTATGGAAACAAAAAGAAACAGTATTGGTGAGAGGCGGGATTTCTTGTCAGTTGGTCGTGTTAATAGCAGTATAGAATTAAATATTTAAACCTGATATTTCTATTAATTTTTTTTTCTAACCTTCATACTACATTTGTGAAAGCTCTCAGCATCATTCTTATAGCAACCACAATGGTTGCAGTAAGGTCTTATATTATAATTGCAATCAGCGTTCTCATCAATAATCCCTTTCGTCTTCTTGAAACACAGTCATCTATTCGAATTTTAAGAACCATTCCAAATATTCTTGCTTGGGTACTTGAGACGTACCAAAAAGATGCATTACTACATAAGATTGTTCTAATATATTGTTACTATTTATTGATTAATTACTTTTAATGACTGTCCAATCGCCATCCTATAAACAATTTTATCTTACAAGATATTTAGTTTGGGCATGTGTGTGAGTACGAGAGAGAGAAAGAGAAAGAGAAAGAGTGAGATAGATAGAGAGATAGG
>NC_068996.1:32309966-32313608 GCF_001194135.2 Octopus bimaculoides | reverse complement strand
ATATATATATATATATAGAGAGAGAGAGAGAGAGAGAGAGAGAGAGAGAGGGAGACAAGAATTCGCAACACTTGTAATTTCTCTGCTTTAAAATTTTGAAAACATGATCGCGATTTTAAACATGACTGCGAATTTGAATTCATTTTCCTAGCATTAACTTCTAGTAAACTATCAGATATTTCTTGATTTTAATTAGGTTTCCTGAAGTAAAATAGTGTTTTTTTTTTTTCATTTACGAAAGTAACCGGTAGAATATGAAGTAAAAAAATCTGAGAGGTGTCAGCTGTCCCAAGAGAACAATTTATCATTATTGTTCTTACTATAACAAAGTCCATATGCTTTTAGTGTGGTTGTCTCCGCTATAACATCGCCTGCTGTTGTTTCTACATCATTATATTTTGGAATTGGTATATCCATTTGTCATTATTAAGCTGTTTTAAAGAAACTTTTCTTGAATTCTTTACAATAGAACTTCTCCTTTGCTTCTGTTACCTTTTGTTTATTTGTTAATTCTAAACAACAAGATATGTAGACCATTCATTGACATGTATATTATTATAGTTGCTTATTAGAGAGCAATAGATTGCAGAATTGATAAAGCCCGTACAAAATAGCTTTGCAATATTTAGCTACATATTTTTATGGGCTGTCTTCTTCAATAACGCCACACCTACAAAATATTGTGTTTAAGTTAAAATCATAACTGTTTGATAACAAGTGGGTGGCGAAATCGGGAGAGCTTTGGGTAAAATACGGTATTGTTCTTAGTAAAGTGCCTCTAGACTATAAGTTCAAATCGCGCCTAGATCTAATATGCCTTCCATTCGTCGGTGATAAATATCAGTGGTAGTCGATAAAATAACACTAGGGGACGGTGAAGTCGACTACACTTTAAAAGGCTTTACACCTCTTTGTCATCAACACATAGCCCAAAAATCCTGAAAAAAATAATGATTTCTTAGTATAGCGACAATTCACATATCCATCTTGATATTTGAATCACTTGTTAACGAACTAATATACTAATGAACTAATACTATCAATATATATATATATATATATATATATATATATATATATATATATATATATAAGATAATAAGAGTGAAAAAACTACAGAAGGCTTTTGTGACATGGTTAAAGTATATATTTAAATTATGTCAGAAAAATGTTAGAAAAATGTTAGAAAATCTTTTTGGTATATAAACATTGTATTTTGAGAAATAACCGGTTTCGTGTTGTCTTTTCAAATTTCTCTACTTCATTGTGTCGTGTTCGTTCCAGTCTATATATAATTTTATTGGTTACTAGTTGACAAATACATACATATATAGGTGTGTGTAAGGAGTATTCGTCAACTGACTTAAAATAATAGCTATGCGTGCTGTTTGGTTTATCACTATAACTCCGGTCTGAACTGCAACTGAACGTGAAGTGTTGAAACTGCCAATCAGAAGCGGCTCGAGGTGGTTTTTCCTTGAGTAACCAGATGAAGATTAAAATAAAAATGAAAACACAAACCTAAAACTGTATTTCTCAGTTGATCATGGATCTACCTAACGCATTCCAATTTTACTCTGATTCTTCCCTCATTCTCGCCAACCAGAATACACTAATATCCTTGATTGCAAACTTATACTCGCTTTTACATCTCTCTGATTTCTCCATGTCTAGTGGCGTAATACTCAGCCTATAGAATTCATACTGAATATGATGATCTAGAAGTTTTCAGGCTTATAATGATAAAGCACTTGGCCGGAGTCTTCAAGACATGTGGGTTCGAATCCCATGGCTGTTGACAATTTTTTCCGCTTTGTGATGGTAATTTACTCAATATGTCTGCTGGTCTAACGGCGTTTCTGCGTTTGAAAATAAGTTATCATTTTATTTGTATCTTACAGTACACATTTCAATGCTCAAAAACAAATGTTAGTTTGTTTATATTTATTTATATACACGAAGTTGTACATTCAGGTTTATAAGCGTCTAAATTGCGAGTTAATTTCTCAGTGGACAGTTTAGCTTAATTGTAAAGCACTGGGCCGGAGTCTTCTATAGTTGTAGGTTCAAGCCCTATGGCTGTTGTGGATAAATTTTTCTGCTTTGTAAGGGTAATTAATCCAATGTTTCTACTGTTCTTATGGTGTTTCTACGTTTGAAAATAAATTATCATCTTATTGATATATATTATTGTATCCTTTTATTTGTTAATTCTAAACAACAAGGACTTATTTTTGAACACTAGTAGTTATTCTATCGGTCACTTTGACGAACTGCTAAGTTCTGGTGACGTGTGGTAAATAATAACAAATTAAACAAGAGCACTTGGAGAGCGCAAGTCTCAGCCAATGCAACACCGACGCTCTCTCAACGATTAGCCGAAGCTGAATTTAAAATGAGAATATCTGAAATAAACTCAACTGCTCTCACAAACGAGAATACTAAAAATGAACACGACCACTCTCAAACATTAAGTAAAAAACCGGAATAATCCAGAATCTTTGTTCGGTACCTGATCGATTCCAATGGTAGTCATGGAATGTGAAGGTGGGAGTGCGGGCCGTGTTTGTTATGCTGTGTGTATTTGTGTATCGTCTGCATTGAGAACAGGGACAGTTTTCTCTATGAAGGCTTTTTCTAGTCTATCCACTGATATAGTGTCTTTACAACCATTAAAGTCTATAGTGAAAAATTTATCCGTGCGTGAAAGAAAACGGAAAGGACCTGCATACGGTGCTGTTAACGGAGGTTTAACAACATTGTTGCGCACAAAAATGTGAGTCCAAGAAATGCAATTGTGAAGTAGGTGAGAGGTTTTAAACAGGAGTGATATATTCAAAATTAGTAAAACTAAAAATTGTCGAGGATAAATTAAATTTATTATAGTTACTGAATATGTCGGTCTTATTCGATTTCTAAACAATTTTGCCGCCGTTTCTTTATGTAGTTTAATTTCCTTATCCATCAGTTTCTACTAAGATAGAGACGCGAGTAAAACTAATAACAGAGAAACGAAAACACACTTTTTGAAGCAGCAACGCCGCCATAACTTACGTAGAAACCATGAGCGTACTTTCAAGGGAGATAATCAGAGAAAAACTTGAAAGTGAACGTAAGATCGTAATATGTCATGTAAAGTAAAGTAAATATAATAATTAATCCAGAATCCTTGTCCGGTACCGGATCGATCTCAAAACCTAACCAGTTCGTGCCACTCATGAGACCAAACATCCCTGAAAGTTTCATCCGAATGCATTCAGTAGTTCTTGAGATATCTTGTCTGCGGACAAACAAACCAACACCTCCGCCTTCGCTAAGGCATAAGTAACTAGTATTTCCTCTAAAGATCTTCCATTTTAATCAGAATACGTATCAGTCTACGTAACGATTACCGTATATCATATATGAACTAAGTTTATATTTTTATTGTAATGTATATATATTTCATACAACAGAATATATACACTCAGAAGATTATTCGAATAGATATAATACAGAGAGAAAATCGGAGAATACATTATGTTTAATATTTGATTGGAATTTGGATATACATGGATTTTCATGGTGTTTTAAGCATTGGTTAACCGTGATGCTATGTTTTTTAAAATAGCAATTCTTCTGTACATGCGTATATAAAGTATG
>NC_068996.1:32306067-32307205 GCF_001194135.2 Octopus bimaculoides | reverse complement strand
ATATAAAGGGCATTATTATAGAAAAATAATAACGCCACACAGTGGACTTCTCAAAATAATATATATATATATATATATATATATATAACTGAGGGTGTGTATATGTGTAAACCCGCAGGACATCTGAGGTTCGCAAATCATTTTCTCCAAACTGGGAAAATACATTACTTCTGTTCCAGAGATAGTTTTAGACTTTTAAAAGTTTTTATATGTGTAATGGGGCCTCCGAAGGCAAACAGAGACCCCATTCGTGGATAAACAATACGAAAGATCACATAACGTGGTTCCTTCGTTGGTTCAAGGGACATTACTCTTGATGACGTACTTATATTGATTTCTTTACTTCTCTATATATTATATTATATTATTTTATATGTATAACTAAGGATGTGTGTATGAATGTATGTATGTGTCTGTTTGTGTGTGTATGTAAACCCACTGAACTTCTGAAGTTCGCGACTGATTTTCTCCAAACTGGGGACATGCATTACTTATTTTGCAGAGATGATTTTAGACAATTAAATGTTTTTCATAGCGAGTAAAGGGGCACCTGGTGACAGAAAACGCCCTTTCCTGGGGTACTGCAACTGCCCGCATGGTCCATGCATTACTTCTGTTCAAACTGGGAAAAACGGCTACTAAAGTGCTACAAGTAAGTTGTATTAAATGGATAAACCGACGTAGACTTCAAATTGTGTTGTCTAAGTGGTAGCAATAATAGACTGCTCCCGTAGTACTATAGGTAGCAATTTGTTGGAATAAAAACGGTTTGGAACACACTATGCTAAAATATGTTAAATCCTGAGCAACTTTTTGAACTACTGTCTTTTAGCTTCAGTATCAAAGTCTTCCTTTAAAGTATTAGACGAAGCTCATACAAATATTCTTCAACTATTGATTACAAACTGAAATATCGCATGTACTTTAACCGATAGAATAAGTAGTAAACTTAGAAAGAATAAGTTCTGGGGTTGATTTGTTCGAATAAAACCCTTCAAGGCGGTCATCCAATATGGCTGCAGTCAAAATGACTGAAACAAGTAAAGGAATAAAAGAATAAAAGAATATATATACATACACACATATATTCATGCATGCACATATACATATGTATGCATTTGTAGTTGAATATATATAT
>NC_068996.1:32305088-32305631 GCF_001194135.2 Octopus bimaculoides | reverse complement strand
TATATATATATATATATATATATATATATATATATATATATATATATATATATCAAATTTTTGTGATATTTTTCTGATATTTATTCAGCTTTAATAATAAAGCATATTACTGTACCTCCGGTATTCGAGTACTATTTTTTCCATCTTCCGGACTGTTGCCAAAATACGCAGAATAAATCTGCTTGGCACAGATTGACCTTAAACTCTCCTGTGCATGCGCACTAACCTTTGATGATCTAGATCACTTCCGCTGTTTACGGCTGTGCTTCGAATGAATGTGTGTAGCGTGTGGTCGTCGCACTAATCATGACAAAGAGAATCTGCATCAAATTTTGCCAAAAGGTAGACGATTTCTGCTTAGAGGCCTACGCAAAATTTTGAAAATGTTTTCATCGTTCTAGACACAATCAGGATCTTGTGCAACTGAAACCCAAGCGTCCTTTTGGTCTGCTGAAAGCGGTTTCGACACAAACTTGGCAGACACATGCCTCATACCCAAATCTTCAGTGATAAAAAACTGAACTGACCCGTAACTAATCAGTA
>NC_068996.1:32301947-32304266 GCF_001194135.2 Octopus bimaculoides | reverse complement strand
GCAGTGCTATCGAGAAAAAACCGTTGAAAGAACCATCTAGAAATTTTATTACCTTCATGCGCTCAGGTCATCGGATTCGTTTCAAGAAAAAAAAACAAGAAACTTCCTGTGAGAGATCAAAAGTGGAACAACTATTGGGAAGTGACTGCAGATTTGCCTGGGTGCCAGGGATTCTTTCCCATCCCAGTTACGGAAAAACTGGACATTTTAATGTGGTGTGAAAGAAGGGAAGTTGTAAATCTAAGTCGAGTTAACGGTTCCTCATGAAGATAATATGGACGCCGCATGGGCTCTAAAGATTGACCGTTATGTAAACCTCCTCGAGAAGTGTGAAGACGCAAGCTGGAAAGCGGAGCATTTTCCAATCGAATTTGGATGTAGAGGGTTTGTTGGACACAGTGTGAGACGACTGTTGTTATCGTTAGGCCTAGCGCATCGTAAGGTAAATACCACCATGAGTGATACCCAAACTACAGTGTAAAAGCAAGCCATTGGATTTGATTACAAAGAGACGATGAGCGATGGCTAAAAGAATATTGAGCTTGTTTTTTTAATAAGCAGTTGATCTAGCAAACGAGGCCTCATATCAGTGAGCCGGTGCACATTGATGCCGTCGAGAGGTAGGCCGCAAAACGGCGTGCATTCTCTCCTGATGACCCCATACACTTGCTGGCTTCCGGTATGCGGAGTTCTCGACTGGTAGCACTTGCATGTGCGAGTTGTTTGCAAGACAACTTTGTGTTCTATTATGATAATACCGAGGCGCTTTTGGTAGAACTTTTGAATTTTTAAATTGCAAATGTGTAGAAGTATAAATATATCAAATTATTACGAAAATTCTCATGGAAGATCAAATTAGAAATATTCTTGTGGTTTTTATGCTGTGATGATGACCCATCACTGAAATAAATAACCTTCTCTATTTCAGGAAAGTTTGGTTTCAGCAAGCAATCAGTACCTTTCCTATTGAGCAACCGTAACTCTCCATTTTACTCTGAAATAAATATTAACGTAACTGATAATCACTAACACTACAACAAACTAGCATGTGACTGCAACAGATTCTATTTGTGTTTGGAACTACACAAAACGCAATGTATTCACTTATTATATCAATGCAATGACCACTAACTTTTCTTTACATCAAAACTGCAATCTAGTTTCGATGTAAAATCAGTATTTTGCCCTCTTGGTAGGAAAAGTTAGAAAAGAAGACAGTTGAAAAAGTTTCTAAAGATGCTTTACACACTAAGAATTCATGAGTTGAGATGCTAGATATTATGCTAGCAAATAACTTGGATTCATTTTGCTTTCCACTGTTTCATGTTATTTCCGATATTTTACTAGTTTTATTAATTTTTCTTCACTTTTGTAGGGAAAATATTGTCTAAGATGTTTATGATTTTTTCATCAGCTATCGATATTGGGACTAGGAGAATTTTTTTACTCTTCGAACTTCTGAATCTATAAGGATGTCATGAAAGTATAAAGCTCCATCTGCCAATCACATTGTTGTTGTTGTATAGTCAAGAGGTCAATATCCAAGAATGTTAAAGTTAGAAAGTTTTGCTAATTGTCACACTTTGATTTCCGCGGCTATGAACTATCCCCACAAAATGGGAATTTCTATTCTATGTTCAGGGGATGAAAATTGATATTTGAAGTGGTTGTAAATGCTGTAGTTTTACATTTCTATATTTACCATCAGGTATATTTTCAGAATGTTTAGTTTCATATAGTTTTAACTTAGTGATAAGAAGTCATTCTGGTTCAAAAATTGAAAAGAACATCGAATTTTCCCACTTTGTTCCGCTTGACCTTACCCCAATTGCACAAGAAAACAGATTTTTAGTATGAGACTTCATGTGCTCTGTAAAGATTTCAGACCTTACTGTAAGATTAGTTAAGATGGAATGTTCACCAACTGTTGTTATTTAGTAATAACTGCTTAAATTAATTTTTCTAAAAATACACATGGATCTTTACAATTTTTAGTTGGCATCTTCTCTACATTGGCTCAATAAAAAGAATAGGTCGTTATTGTCTGATGGACTTGAGATGGTAAGATTAAAGAAACGTACTTTCTAAGGTGTGGTATCAAACCTATTTGGAACGATGGGTCCAAAAGAAATAAAAGGAATTCAATATATTGAAAATTTAAGAAATTGCCTAAATGGCCATCAAATTTGACTGGTAATAGCCATGTAAATAAAATTTTAAGGAATTACACCTAACATGCGCATTAACAAAATTTATGTATACCCATGTACACACACACACACACACATACACACACACACACACACACACACACACACA
>NC_068996.1:32297904-32298592 GCF_001194135.2 Octopus bimaculoides | reverse complement strand
GTGTGTGTACATGAGTCATCTAAGAGATCATAAGTCAGGGAAAAGATGCACTTGTATATCTGTCAATAGAGTGGGTATATTATCCGGCATTTTTTCTATCACTCACTTTTATCGAACCGCTAATTTATAAGGGTGTAAACACATCAACATCTTAGAAAATTACTATTTTTAAATCTCACAACGAGAGATATTCAGCAACAGTACTTTGGAGTAAAGGTTGTTTGCCAACATAACATGGCAGTCCTGGTTTAGGACGAATGTTGCTGTAATTTAGACCCAGGAGACATCGTCTGCAGCTGCCTATATGACACGATCTGTGTACTTCTATTTTCAAACAAGGGAATCTAGCACTCCCACTCAATTCAAAACAATATCGGTGTTTCGCGATGAAGGGAAATACTCGGAAATCGCATACACGGATATTGTTTTAAGCTGAGTGGGGATGCTAGATTCCCTTGTTCGATAATATAAGGACACAAGTCGTGTTGTATAGCCAGCTGTAGATGATATCTTCCAGAGCTAAATTACAGCAACATTAGTCCTAAACAAGGACTGCTATGCTACATTGGCAAATAATCTTTACTCCACACCAACATCTGTTGTCCAGAAATGGTGGGGGCTAAACACACACACACACACACACACACACACACACACACACACACACACACACACACACACACACACA
>NC_068996.1:32294804-32297049 GCF_001194135.2 Octopus bimaculoides | reverse complement strand
TATATATATATATATATATATATATATATATATTATTTATATAGATAGGGTGATAAATTGAATATTAATTCAATTTAAAACCAAGTGGCCTAGCATATAAAAAAGTCTGAAAATTCAGAAAAAATTGTAGTACACGTATATAAGGGATGTCCACCTAGTGGTCATCCCTTATACACGTGTATATATATATATACATACGTAAACGCTCACGCACACATACTAACACACACACACACTCACACTCACATATACAGTAATCTTTCGTCCCATCGCATTTCACCTAACGCGGTTCACCTATCTTAGCTTATTATTGAAGCTTACACCGATTCCTCTGTTGTATTGTTTTGCATTTATGATAAAATAAATGTGTACAAATTATTAAAAAAAAAATTAAAATATACAATACAGTATTGTTTCTACTTCGCAGATTTTTTTCCTATCGCGGGTTGTTTTGGGACGTAACACCCGCGAAAGTCGAAGGATTACTGTATATTAAATGAAATTTTTTATGCAATAAGTGTGCGAATATAAAGTAAATATGAAATTCGTTACAATCAGATAGTTTGTAACTTTAATAAATTCAGCGATTTGAACTTTCGTTAGGTGAATAACTTAATCAAATTATCAATCAATTTCAATAAGCTGTATACCCAACGGAACTTCGAAGTCCCATTCAGTATAATATGCACATATTTGCATCTACTGTCTAATACACGGCTCTCGCCGCTCAGTCATTTTTCTAAACTCGTTTTCGTTTTATACATACATATATACATAGACAAAGACATATATACGTATATATCCTTATATATTTGTTTGTGCATACACACACTCACTCACTCACATACAGATACACACACGCACACACATGATTGTGTGCGCGCGTATATATGTGTGTGTGGCCGTGTATGCGTGTATGTGTGTCTCTACACATGAGCATATATTTCTTATTAGTGAACTAATAGAAATTTTTGTGTACAGCGATGAGGCGTATATATATTACAAGCACATGGTTCTGGGTTCAGTCCCACCGCGTGGCACTTTGACCAAGCGTCTTCTATTATAGTTTCAGACTGACCAAAACCTTGTGAGTTGATTTGGTAGAAGGAAACTGAAACAAGCTCGTCGTGGTTGTCCTCCCATCACCACTTGACGGTGTGGGTGTGTTTACATCTCCGTAACTTAGAGGTTCGGCAAAAGAACGGATAGAATAAGTACCAGGCATAAAAAAAAAGTACTGGAGTCGATTCATTCCAAAATTCAAGGTGGTGCCCTCAAGTAAGATTTAGGTAAAAAACTTTGAAAAATGCTGTGTGTAAAGCTCGTCACAATTATTCGCGAGATGATGTCATCAAAAGTAAAAATGCATATGGTGTGGAATGCTAGAATGACGTATCCCTTTGCGAGTACATTATTAAACTGCGTGAAATGGCGGGAATTATATAACATGGAACTTTTTTTAAAACTGTTATTTCAGGAGATGCAATCCACACACTTGGGTTGTAAGATAATGACTATACAAGGTCTCACTTATGGACTACGGGTACGAAACGGTGTCGAAACAATTGCAGTGGATTTGAATAAAAAATCACATTATTTCCATTTTCAGTTATCTGTTTATCTGTCTGTGTGTCTGAGTGCTTCTCTGCCTGTCTATCCGCCCGTCCGCCCATCCGTCTGAATGTATGTATGGTATGTATGTGTGTATATATATACTCTTTTAATCTTTTACTTGTTTCAGTCATTTGACTGTAGCCATACTGGAGCAACGCCTTTAGTCGAGCAAATCGATCCCAGAAATTATTCTTTGTAAGTCTATTACTTATTCTATCGGTCTCTTTTACCGAACTGCTAGGTTACAGGGACATAAACACACCAGCATTGGTTGTCAAGCGTTGGGGGGACAAACACAGACACACAAACATATACATACACACATACACATATATACAAATATATATACACATACACACTCTCTCTCTCTCTCTCTCTCACACACACACACACATATATATACATACGAACAGCTATATATATATATTTTATTTTTTGTTGTTTATGTTTTGTGACGTCCTGTGCCCACATATGCAATATGTATATACGTATACATGTAGGTATGTACGTATACGTATGTATATATGCATATATGTATATTATTTTTACATGTATATATACATATATATATGTATATGTATATATATATATATATATATATATATATATATATATATATATATATATATAT
>NC_068996.1:32293031-32294543 GCF_001194135.2 Octopus bimaculoides | reverse complement strand
TGTGTGTGTGTGTGTGTGTGTGTGTTTGTGTGTGTGTGTGTGTGTGTGTGTGTGTGTGTGTATAACATGCGCAAGCATACTCGTAGATAACTTTGTACGTCCATGTATACACATTGACATAAATGAATGCATCTATATGTAAGTGTGCGGATGTATATCTGTATGTAGTATAAGTTATGCAGATCTATATTAGCGCGTGCATATTTATTTACTCTCTTTCATCAAGATCAGAAAACTCTCACGTGCCGGCGGCTGAATTCAACCCAAAGATTTATTTCTTGTCAATTCTTGACATCATTCTTTAACTGTTTATGAATCAGAAAAGAATAAAGAAAGCAAATGAAGAAAAATTTTAGCCGTTCTTGCACTCCTTCAATCTCACCTCTTATTCTCCCCACTCTTTTATCTCAAATCCTTTTCCAATGCTTTTGCTTCTTCACAGATTGTTTAACTCTCCAATCTCTATTCTAATATTTCACATATTGTATTTCACACTTTTAGGTTTTATTGTATTCTGTTGTCCTGCTTTTCCTTTTTATTCCTTCGTTTTTCATATTCCCAATATCTATGTATTTATCTAACTATCTCGCTCTCTTCTCTCTCTCTCCCTCCCTCACGCATACATATGAACGTGTGAGTATGCGTGTGTGTGTATACTTTATATACACATACACATATTTGTGGGCGTTTATATATATGCGTGAGTATACAAATTGCACACATATACCGCCACCATATGTATGGTACGCACACACATATATCTGTATATACAAACATACACAAACACATATCTGCGTGTATGTGAATTCATTTGTCTCTCGCTCACTCCCTCTCTCTTTCTCTCTTTCTCTCTCACCTTCACACACACACACATACACACACATTTTCACACTATCTCTTCTCTCTACTCGTTTCTTTTCCTATGTTTCAGACTTTCTATATGTGTGCTTCTCCCTCTCCCTTTCTGCACCGTTACCAATTTTCCTTACGTACTTTGCCACTCTCAAACACCCACTCTATCTCATTCCCAATCTTTCTTACTAATAGGCACACTTGCTATATATATTTTCTGTTTCGTCCATCATTTTTTTTTATAGTTGTACTACTTTAACCTATTTTAGTTTTCTTAATTTGATGTTATTTCTCCTGTTTCGTCCTTTATCTATACCTCCCCACCACATTCACAAGCGCACACACACGCACACACACAAACACACACATGCACACTCACACTCCGACACACAGAGGATCACAAAGAGGCAATGGAACATACATTATCTATCAATCTCTATCTGTATCTCTCTTTCTGCCTCATTGGATATGTGTGTCTTGTAGACATGCATGTATGATTATGTGCATGAATGCATACACAGGTACACATACATACATACATACATACATACATACATACATACATACATACATACACACACACACACACACATATATGTATATATATATAATATATACAATATATATTATATATATTATATACATATATATATATATATA
>NC_068996.1:32291808-32292379 GCF_001194135.2 Octopus bimaculoides | reverse complement strand
TGTGTGTGTGTGTGTGTGTGTGTGTGTGTGTGTGTGTGTGTGTGTGTGTATCTAAAGTAACAAGGATTACGGCCGTCTCAAGCGCCTCTATTTAATCGATCAATGCAAACATTACGTCAATTTGAAATAAACTGCTCTCCTCTGATGCGTACGACCGTATAGATTTCTAACATACAGGATACTCCATTATAATTTTTTAGCAAATTTTTCATCAGTACTGGAGACTAAAATACATTGCTTCTTTTTGCTATTATTGTAGCAGAATGAGTTTAGGGAAAGAATACCTAACGCTTACTATAATTTAGAGTGGCAGAAGGAAACACTGGGGGTCAATAAAGAGAAATTGTATTATAGCTACATTTATTTATATCCTTATCACATTCAATAGTACCAATGCAGCAAGCAGTCTACATCCCCTTAGAATCAAAACGAAGAGAGCGTTGTATTTCAAATTGATGTAATGTTTGCGTTGATCGATTAAAAGGAGTTGCCTGAAACGGACGCAATGCACTAATTTCTGGTCATCCTTGTTCCTTATTTACTGTATATATATATATATATATATATATAT
>NC_068996.1:32290708-32291571 GCF_001194135.2 Octopus bimaculoides | reverse complement strand
ATATATATAAGGAAGGCCAGTTTATGGGATTACCCAGCGTTTCCCGTCCAGAAAGGGTTTAGCTTTATGGCATATCGTCAGATCCTAAAACCTGTTGGCCTAAGATCTCTTCCAAAATATGGAAAGGGATTATATCCCTTTGCCATAGGTAAGGGAACATACACACACACATACACATACATATATATATATATGTACACATATGTATATCTATCTATTTATCTATCTATAGATATATATATACATACCCACGCGCGCGCGCGCGCACACACACACACACACACACACACACACACACATATATATATCCAAGCTCACAAAGGGGACTGGAGTTATGGATCCGTAGCCTACTTCCAAGTCAGCAGGTATAAATTAAAGGAAGAGGAAAACAAAATCAAGGCAGGACAAGCTTATCACCTCATTTACTTTACTTTAATGGTGAATCAAAGTAAGCAAAAGTAAATAATAGTGTCTTACAGCTGTTTCTGAGATATCTCAGGTACTGTATATGTGCCGATCCACATTACCATATACTGTAGCAAATATAATGTTTAAGACTTGAACTTCATGCTTTGCTACACACTTCTCTACTTCAAACTTTCCATCTACATCGCCGTATAAATGTTTCCTGCATGTGTATCTTGTCTCCGATGACGGGATACCCAAGATATGGATCGACACATTGATCAACTACCTGATCATAACAAATGTAAGACATTATTATTTATTTTCGCTGACTTCGATTCACCATTGGAATAACTCAAATGGTCTAATAAGCTTATCCTGCCTTGATATTGTCTTCTACTTCCTTTAATCTCTCTCTCTCTCTCTCTCTCTCTCTCTCTCTCTCTCTCTCTCTCTCT
>NC_068996.1:32279282-32287587 GCF_001194135.2 Octopus bimaculoides | reverse complement strand
CACACACACGGGTTGAATGGGAAGTGCGTTTGGGTATGAACATATGTTAGTGAGTATCTATGCACTTTCTGTATTTGTGTTTATAGATAAGGAAATAATAATACTGGTTTGAGATTTACCTGATAGACTCCGCGAGACAGGACCTTGATGACTTGGGTTGTATGGATAGAGAACGCCATGACTGTGAGCCCTCGCTGCATCTGTTGGAAATATACCCAAATAAGTGATTGTATTATTTCATTGCTCTACAAGAGTTGTTTTATATTATATATATAATCATACTCGTGCACACTCGTACAAATATATACTCTTTAATGCTTATCAGTAAGAGTGAAGTCAACACTGCATAGAGCAATGATATTTGTTATTACATTACTAACTGAAAGATGATTCGGACCTTGAAATGCGAGAAATGCTGATATCTGTTTCCTTCTTATATATCAATAAATACATGTATATCTACACGATTAGAACTTCAAATCAATAGCAACGAAGATACTAAAAATTGACATGTAACTTGATACTTGTAGTGATATAGGCAAAAGCATAAGAAAGGTCCAGACCGCCTTTGACTGGCACTTCGTGCCACTAAGATGACAGTTACTGAACATTAAAGAAGAAAATTAACTCATCAAGTATATAGTCAACAGCGAAATTAATAACATCATGATAATTAGACAGGGGACCTCTTAACAAGTTCTGTGAGTGTAGAGCTGTTCCACGTTAACCAAGGTGGGCTGGTCTGACCTACTTAATCAGAGACCTGGAAAAGAAAACCTCATAGTCTCTACAGAAAGGTTGTATGTGTACACCTTCTGCGAGCTCGTGAATAGAATAATAGCTTCTGGGACTAGCGATGAATACATCGCATCTCACTTGGTTGGCTACGATTTTACTGTCCAAGAGAAGGTGATAGTTACAAAACGCTGATCAACAAAAGAGAGAATGATGCCTCTTGACCGCAACATTGTAATAGAAGTGTTGGTTGTGTCATGCTAGTAGTGAAAATTATCATCTATATTATCAGTAGTTGTCTGGAAATGTCCTATAATACTACCTTCCCATGAGATATGACATTATAGTTAGAAACCAAAAGTACACTGGAACTACAAAATATCCACACCTTAAAAATAAAGAATACTGGTGGAACATTTCAATAAAAACAACCCTGTGAAATCACAATAAGTCAGCTATTGTATGTGTACACATCCTGCCTAACTGATGTAAATGTTTAGTGAACAATTTAGTAAAAGAACATTTAAGATGTATTGAGAAACATACAGCTGTTATAGCCAGGCTATGAATGTTCCTGTATAGCTATTAAAATAGGTACATTAGGCTATTTAATGGCAGATTTTCACTGATACAAAGAGGAAAAAATTCTGGAATTCTCCAATAAGGAGAGATTCTGTTTCCTGTCGGGATAAACGGCGTTCAAAACAGTTGTAATGCCTCAAATGGCTTACAAAGATTCTGCCATGAGCAAAACACAAGTTTATGGGTGGTTTTCACGCTTTAGGAATGGTCACTTGTCGCTTGAAGACCAACCTCGTTCAGGACGACCGTCGATTTCCCGAAAACATTACGAAAATTCATGGACTGATCTTGGAGGACTGTCACCAAACAACTGACGAACTTGTTAATATGACTGGTGTGTCCTGAAGCTCATGCCAACGAACTTTTAGCAAGGATTGCAAATGAAAAGAGTTGCAGCAAAATGTGTGCCTTGCTTGCTCATGAAAGATCAAAAGCAGTCATGACTGAATGTGTGTTGTGAACTGAAAGAACAGTTGGAAGCTGATCCGAACCTTTTTTTCGAAGGTCATCACTGGTGACGAAAGCTGGTGCTACGGCTACGACCGGGAAACTAAGCAGCAATCAGGTTAGCAGAAACTCCCCCAAAACTGCATCAAGTGAAGTCCAATGTCAAAACGATACAGATTTGTTTCATAGATGCGAAAAAAAACAGCCCAAACCGAATTTGTTTTTCCCGATTAAATGGTTAACCAGACATTTTACTTAGCAGTTCTGAAGCATTTGCGAGTCACGATGAGACGAAAACGCCACGACCTGTGGCAAAGTGGTGAGTTTGGGCTCACCACAACAATACTGACTTGAGTGTGAGAAGCTTTTGACCAAAATTGCATGAGACCGCTTACCCACCCACCATATTCATCCGATCTTGCTCCATGTGACTTTTTTTTGTTTTTACAAATGAAAAATGTCCTTAAAGGAAAATGTTTTGCAGATGTGGAAGAGGTGAAGAAAAAAATGACGCATTGCCTCAAATGGAGAGTACATTAAGAGAGTAAACATGTAAAATTAAGTGAATAAAATAATATTGCAAAATTCCGGTTTCTTTTGGTACCTCCTGATAGTATGAGCAACATGTCCTACACCGTATGCAACTTTCTGGATACAATAAAAGAGCAAGATCAATGTATATGACGGTAGACGGATACAGGCTAGAAACCATCATATGAAACGATATAAATGGATCTTGTTTTCGGCATCAAAACAAAAAATGAAATAGGGTGAAAAGAATAAGTGATAAAGTAGGTTATGTACATTCGTGGTACAATAATGACAAATTCTAAGGAGTAATGGTTACTGATGTTACTCCTAAAAGTGAATTAGCCGCTCGTAAATTTCGAAAATCATTTAGGGATGCAAAAAGTAGGTGCTTTAAAAACCAGGCAAATCCGTTTGATCACAATATGAAGGACATGATCTTCCGATAAGGATACCAGTATTTACATGTACTATCAACCTTTAACTAGAAAGGCATGGAAAGCAATTGTAGGAACTCTATCACATCTCACATTGGTGAAACTACGCGCAACTTTGTACATCAGTAATCTAGGATCATTGTAATAATGAACAAGATGACATGTTGAATAATATACTAGTGGATCATATCCACATCGGTACCTTGTCTAGTGATGCAGATATTTGTTAGTACACCACCATATATTCAGGCAGACAGACGCTGACACACATAACACAAAGTTAAGGCAGATACACGAATCTATATGTAACAGAACAATGGCTAATAGTTTAATACACAATACGAGAGAAATTACAATGAATTCAACACTGTTGTGCCTCTAATACTTACACAAAAAAAATCTACCACTACTATATATGGATATGCGTGTATTCACATATGCATACCTGGATATCCAGATATGAACTAGATAGACCAGAACCTCAGTGACTGTGGTCAACTCTTCTCTCATCCCTCTTTTTTGGCCATGAACATACGTTGCAATGATTCTCATATACTTAAAGAAGAGCAGATATGTGTTTGTATCTACTACCATCAACATCAGCTACCATCATCTGACTCTACACATGTACACCCTGGCGTTATTATATGGGTGAGTAGACACGTGCATGCACATGTATTTGTATTTGTACGTGGTGTGTGTATGTATTTGTTCGTGTGCGTTTATGGATGCCTACAGATACATGTATATATAAATATGTGAATATATGATTGGCCATATGTGTGTATATGTGAGAAGAATTGCGTTTGTGGATAAATTCTTTATTCCTTTGAAAAATAAAAGACAAGAACAAATGACACATACATATATGATATACACGAATATATACACAACCAGCTTCCAGTCATTCAATAAAACATAACAAAGAATGACTATGATCATTCAACTCATTTAATCACCGCCATACATGCAAACTTACAGACATACAATTCCAAATGTATAAATATAGTAACAAGCACGAGAATATAATAGGTAGGCTTCGAATAATGAGAGCACGTTATTGATGAGGTCGCAAATGAAGGGAAAGGACTATGAGAAAGAGCTGATTGATTGATGGAACAACTAATTAAGCAATTGATTAGTTAATTAGCTAACTAGCTGACTACTAATAAAAAGAAGTTAAATATAACCCATGCATGTGTTACTTATACACTAAATAACTCTACCAAGATACAACATTTGATTCAATACACGCGTTCACATCAAGAAACAAGCAAAATACATAGAAATACGCAATATAATCACTTAGAAAGAGGAACACTTAAAATTTGTGAAAGATTCCAGAGACTCAAAATTTGCATTCTTGGGCACACAATTATGCACACAATCACTCACACATTTGGAATACACATACATACACTATAATGAAGCACATGCTTGGAGATACACTCACTGTAAGGGAGTACATAAATACACACACTTGTCTACTAGACTAACTTGCACACTAACTGTATTAGTGTAGGGTTATTCAGATATAAACATACTTTTAGCAACTAAGATAATATATTCAAATACAAATTTGTATGTGTGTGCACACATATTTTTATGCATATATATATATATATATATATATATATATATAACGAATGAAAGACAGAAGATGGAATATACGAGAATATATTATTAATCACAACAATTGTTTCGACACATCTAGCATCGACTCCTCTTGTGTGACTCACAAATACTGGTTCAAGAGTATCCGGTGGTGCAGACGTAACTCGTCAGCTGATAAATAAATAAATAAAAACTCGTTAAAATGCTAGATGTGCCGAAACAATTTTTGTGATTAGTAATATATTCTCGTATATTCCATCTTCTGTCTTTCATTCGTTATTTACCTAACGATCTCTCTGAAAGTAAACCATTCGTTTTATTATCCATTATATATATGCATATATCTATATATTATTTATATATACACACACACACACACACACACACACACACACACACACACACATATATATATATATATATATATACACACACATACGCACATACATGCTTATACATATAATGTATGTACGTGTGTGTGTGTGTGTATTTGTGTGTGTGTATACGTTCAAACGATTTAACTAAACATGACTTACCATCTATACTAATTATACTAGTTAAAAGAGTAAATAACACTAGTAAATATAATTATAATAATTATGACAGTAATATTAATTGAGGGCATAATGCCCAAATGAGCGAAATACCTCTGAATAAATAATGTACCCCAAACAATAAAACGTAAACAAAACTGCTACAATTAACTGTAATATAAATGAATATTTAAGAAACATGATTCAACGGTAATACCAGTAAAGCTGATTATAAGACCAGAATTCAATTCGATTTAAAGAGAATCGCTATCACATTCAACTGAATACCAACGCAGGGAGTTTTTTTTCGAATTAGCTCACTTTGAAAATGTCGAAAGTGATGGACCTTTGAAGAAATTTCAGCGACTAGGATGCACAATTGCATACAGAGCAATGTACAGTTACTGTAGTAGAAACATGTTGGTCATTGTTATATATGCTGCAGAAAACGTTTTACTAAAAAGTTTTGGGAGTGATTAAGGTCTCTGTTCTCCTATTGGTCTTCAATTATATATATATATATATATATATATATATATATTAATAAAAGTCCGTAAAGTGACAGAAGGATACTAGTTAGTACCAGTATTTCTAGAACTCAAATAACCACAGGATACTATCTTAATGACTGACAAGGGGAGGTAAGCCCCGAACGGATATAGTCAAATCAACGATTTAGAATTTTGATGTAGAGCATCTTAATCCTCGTCAGTGACTCTTACCGCGCCTAGGGTTAAACTCAACTCCCTCTGTCAGTCTTATAAGAAAACCGTTGAAACTCATGCACTGATTTGAAAACAGTAAAGTAAAATCAACAAATGATATGGGTGGCTTATTAGCAATTTAACAACTTAAAAGGTAGATTAATAGAGGTCACTAAAGTGACAGAGGGTACTAGGGAGTCACTGATGAGGATTAAGATGCTCTACATCAAAATGTCATTTTAGTTATCTCTATTAATTTGCCTTTAGCAAATTAATTTGTCTCGAACAGAAACGGAGAAACTTTCAAAATACAAAGACCTGGAAATAGAGGTAACTCGAATGTGGAATCTAAAAACAGAAACAATTCCTATCATAGTAGGTGCCTTAGGTATAATAAAAAAAATATTCAGACAAATACATAACAAAAACACCAGGACTTACAAATATATATAACATACAGAAAATTGCACTACTGGGTACTGCACACATTCTACGCAAAACACTTTCAATACAGTGACCATAAGAGCATCACAGCAAACCACAGCACATACCCAAGGCACTCAGAGCTACACTCGGTAGTGAATTGAAAGCACGTTATAAAAATAAAACCACTGAACAATAATAATAATAATAATAATAATAATAATAATAATAATAATAATAATAATAATAATAATAATAATAATAATGGCTACGGGTTGTTTCTGATATAAGTACGAAGCCAGAATCTAGTGCGTGAGTCTCACTTTAGCTTATGGATTCTTGAAAGGCTAATCTTAGTGCCTACACATTTTAAACGAAAAAACTTTAGGCTATTGATATTTATGTTAAAGATAGTGAAACCATCAAAACATAATAGGGATCTCTTTCGACCAGATTTAAACTCAAAAGTTCATAAGTTCTGCTATCTCATTTGCCTCTAAAGCTGATAACTTAAATGCCTCTGTAAAGGAAGAGAGCACAAGAGCAACTGCAGCAGTTGTAGTAGCAGCAGGAGCAGCAGCAGTAATAGTAGTATTAGTAGTAGTAGTAGTAGCAGTAGTAGTAATAGCAGCAGCAGCAGCAGCAGCAGCAGTAGTAGTAGTAGTAGTAGTAGTAGTAGTAGTAGTAGTAGTAGTGGTAGAAGCAGCAGCAGCAGTAGCAACAGTAGTAGTAGTAGTAGTAGTAGTAGTAGTAGTAGTAGTAGTAGTAGTAGTAGTAGTAGTAGTAGTTATAGTAGTTATAGTAGTAGTAGTAGTAGCAGCAGCAGTAGTAGCTATTGTTCTTGATTAGTCTTTTGACAGTCCTGATTGAGCAGAATTGAATCATAAATATTTTAGCTTGGTTTAACCATCACGACTAATAATATGCCGGTATTTCTGCTGAAAGACAATAAACATTCCTTCTACTTTCTTTTAAGACACGTGTCAAAGTTACATTATCTCATGTATCCTTCAGTTTGTAAGACATTAGAGTAGATTCAGTGGTTGGGCTATGGAGGATTTAGTTGTTACTTCTAGCAGTTCGCTTGACCTCCTTGCTGGCTATATTCAGGCATACTTGTTTCGTATGTTGTTACTCTCGCTTATATCTGTAAATAGCTTGTGATCACTGCAGCTTCTATAGGTGTTTCTACTTCTACTGTTCGTTATTACTACTATTTTCTTTTTGTCTTATTCTCCTTTCATATTTCGCTGTTCTCATATCTACTGATTTGCTCCTTTACACTACTACTACTACTACTACTACTACTACTACTACTACTACTACTACTACTACTACTACTACTACTACTGTTGCTGAATGATGATGATGATGATGGTGATGATGATGATGATGATGATGATGATGAGTTAGATATTTTATCGCTCCTACCATTATAACCATTATCACTACACGCATCAACAACACTATTACCACCAAATACATCAAGAATCACCGCCCGCACAGCCACCAAGACCAAAATCACACTACCACTAATAGTACTGCTGCTGTTGCTGTTGCTACAAGTAGTATTCAATGGCGTTATATGTGCAGCTGCTACTATTAATATTTTTGTTGTTGCTAGGCCCTCTTATTGTTTTTCTATACCAGCATCATACAAAAAAAAAAAAAAATCAACACCAGCGCCGCCATCGTCATCATTGCTCTTTCATATCAGACACCACAATCTATAACTTTTGTAGGCCTCTCCAGAACTGTTGCCAGTCTAATACACCATAATCATCGGCCTTACCACCACCCCATCACTATCATCACCATTGCTACAGCTACTGCTGCCGTTACTCATTTATCTACCAATGTTACCACTAATACAAACCACTGTAATTCAATCTAGAGCCACTGTCATCTACTAACACTACAAGAAATCTACAAATAATACAGACCTAACATTCTATATTTTAAGGCATTGGTAATTTATCATATGAGCCCATGCTGTAATCATTACCTTTAAAAGGACTAACTATAGCGCAATCAGTATCTTCTCTGTCCGTAATTAGTATATTTCGTAATGTGTGAAGACGATTACGCTGCATTCTATGATTCATAACTGTGTCTCCGAGTGTGCAGATAGTCCTCACTTTGATGGAGACGTGGCATAACTAGTAAGGTGGATCGAGGCTCTGTGAGTATTGTTCGTAAAATATCTTGTATGGCAGGACTGTTCACTCGGAGCTGCCCTGGTTCTACACATCGACAATACCTCCACCTCCTCCTCCACCTCCTCCTCCACCTCCTCCTCCAC
>NC_068996.1:32272385-32274885 GCF_001194135.2 Octopus bimaculoides | reverse complement strand
TGTGGAAGCGATACTATGTTACTTTGGGGTAGAAACTCGCCGGCGAGGAGAGCTCGATGACAGGGTGCATTGCCGTCGTCGAAAATCCAGTTCTTTGCGCTTCACAAATCCGGACGCTTTCGCGGAAAGCCCTCCTTCAAACGCTTCAAAGTGTCGCAAGTAAACACTCGATTGATGGTCTGACCCTGGGGGACGAATTCTTGATGCCCAATACAACTGATGTCGAAAAAACGATGAGCATGCTCTTGACTGAGCTGCGGCTCAATGCCATTTGAAACATTGCGCCCGACCATTGCCTCGTCGCTGTAAGCTTGCCGAAGCATGTTCAATGTCGTTGTAACAGACTTTCCAAGTTTAACGCGAAATTCCACATTGACTCTTTTTTCCACCACAATCGCAGACTACAGCATACACGTCATCACAAAAACCAAATTTCACAACTTGCGAAGGAAGGACAGTGATTTTACAACTATTTGTAAATTTCTTATAGTTGGTTCATCATAACGTCAAATTCATGCCCTCGCCCACGATTTAAAGGACTGAGAAGGGAAAAATGTAGTTTTTCTTATATAATTTATTTAATCAATTCAAATGTAATGTTCTGATTATATCACAAAATAGCCTCTTGTTCTTCGTTGTTCTATAGCCATAAATTTGAAATCCATTTGAAATCCATTTGCTTCACAGAAATTTGATGTACTTTGTGTGTCCCACAGTAATATTCGAATACTTCATAGCAAGTGATGACAAATTAGAAGATAGTAGTTATTTTACTCACTTCTTCTCGGTCACTGATAAATTCAGCTTTACTGCATACAAATTGTTGTAAGCCAACTATTTCATTTGTACAACACAACTGTTTACGTGTATCGAAGACTAAGATGGGATGAAGTGGAATCCTATTTTAGAAGTAGAAACACTATTGTCAATGTTGCGAAAATTCTCATCAACATCATGTAGGAATATATTTTACTAACATTATAAAGTGACAGATAATTTTTGCTTGAGCTCAATATTTTGCCACAATAGCTGCTTAAAAACCTTGTTCTTGCATGTATGCATGTATGTATTATGCATGCATGTATATACATACATGCATGTATCTATGTATGTATATACATACATGTATGTATGTATGTATGCATGGATGCATGGATTCATGTATGTATGTATATATTTCTATGTATATCTTTCTATCTGTGTGTGCAGGCTTTAAAACAAACTGCTGTAGTGAACATGGAAAGTAAATGAGCTTTCACTTGCGTTGACTACCAATTCTGAATCATGATGCATCATATACATATTGTTGAAGTCATCAAAATTTCTCTTTTTTCAATTGGTTCTCGAAGCTGCAGCCTTAGACGTTTTCTACTGAAAAGTGTTTTACAATCCAATATTTTGTACATGTTATTATTTATAACTTAATATGTACTTCGAGAGCAAGTTCGAAATAAAATGAAGCTATCTGTCAGTCTGTCTGTCTGTCTGTCTGTCTCTCTCTCTCTCTCTCTCTCTCTCTGTATATATATATATATATATATATATATATATATATATATATATATATATAGAGAGAGAGAGAGAGAGAGAGAGAAAGAGATAATTGTATAGGTACAATTATACTTAAGGGCACAAAAGTTATTATGCTTGTATGCTGAAAGAACACGCCGAATACGTCTTACTACTTCAAATATTTACACTGCAAATAGTTACACAGGTTGAAGGCGGGAAAGCAGACTTGCTAAAAATTCATAAAATAATTGATAGTTTTGGATTGATCAATTTCTGGATTAGTTTAGTAACTTTTCCTTCATCAGCAAAACACACTGAGCCAAATAAATGAAAATATCTATACACATTTTTAGAAAAGCATACGCAAAATGCAAGTGCATGTAAATATTCACAAATATATACGCATTGAATTTCGCCCTTAAATATAATTGTACCCTATACAATTATATATCTCTAGACATGTATTTTACCTAAAAGGTTTTTAGATGCTGGCCACTGATAAAATTCAATGATTTAAAGGATTTTATCCTCTAATTATGTTTTTAATATAACCCTTTCAGTTTTGGTCAGTTTATTTCCCTCTGTTCTATACTGACCGAATACACATGTGTTAAGGTGGACTGCGAAATTCGATGCATATATATTTGCAAATATTTATATGTACTCGCATTTTGCGTATGCTTTTCTGAGGGTATGTATAGATATTTTCATTTATTTCACCCAGTGTGTTTTGCTGATGAAAGAAAAGTTACTAAACTAATTCAGAAATTGATCAGTCCAAAACTATCTGAATTATTTTATGTATTTTTAGTCAGTCTGTTTTCCCACTATCAACGTGTGTAATTATTCATGGAGTGAATATTTGAAGTGTTAGGACGTATGCGACGTGTTCGTCCAGTATATAGGCATAATAGCTTTTGTGCCCTAAAGTATAATTGTACCCAATATAATTATATATATATATATATATATATATATATATATATAT
>NC_068996.1:32264677-32272353 GCF_001194135.2 Octopus bimaculoides | reverse complement strand
ATATATGCATTTATTTGAATCTATATATGTTATTTGTCATGAATTAATATACAACATTTGGTAATATGAAGACAAAAGAAGTAGAGATGAAACGAGATCTAATAAAAACAAAGGTCAAGAAAGGAAATAAGGAAATAGGGAAAAATTAGAAGAAGCGTTAAAGAACTTAAGCATAGGTGAATTATATACATTTTGGGAGAATAAGAAATTATATAAATTTATATGAGAAGGACATCTTCAAAATGAAAGACGTATTCGTTCAAAAGATTCGATGTTAATCTTCAACATGGCGAGTGTCGCTGTGTGCATGCGCGCGCGTGTGCGAGCGTGTGTGTATGTATGTGTGTGCCTGTGTGTGTATGTGTGTGTATGTGTGTGTGTGTGTGAGTGTGTGTGTATGTGTGTGTGTGAGCCTGTGTTTGTCTCCCCTTGACAACTGGTGTTAGCGTATTAATGTCTCCGTAACCAAGCAGAGACCGATTGAAAAAGTACTAAGCTTAAAAATAAGTATTAGGGTCGAATTGTTCGACAAAAACACATCAAGGCGGTGCTCCAGCATGGCCGGCCGCAGTCCACTAAGTGAAAGAAGTAAAACAATAAAAGATTAAAAGAATATATATATATATAAATATACGTATTTGTAGTGCAATATATGGAATCATGTGACTGTCACAGAAATCTCTAAACACAAAAGCGCGCGCGTGTAATTGTGTGTGTGTGCGTGCGTGTGTATGTATGTGCGTGTTTGTGTGTGTGTGGGCATGTGTCTGTGTGAGCATATTTGCATGTTTGTGAAATAGTAGGTTTGCTCGTGTATGTCTACTGTAAACATTTTCTTTGATTCAATTAGATTGAAGGAGAAGAAAATTCTTTTAATTAACTGAAACTTGCAGATGCCAAGTGATTCTTCTCTCACCGTTCTGAGACTATATGAAGACGATAACAAACAATACTAATAATGATAATGCCAGTGACAAATATAACAATGATGATAACTAAACAGGGTCCGTTTTAAATAATATTTTTTTTCCGGTTAAGGTAGAAAGTTAGAATTGTTGTTGTGAAGTGTTAGACAATACCACAAACGCAGTACTTGACAGGTACTTTATTTCATAGACTGCGGAAAGGTTAAAGACTAGATTGATCTTAGTGGAGCTAGTGTTTACATTATAAGTCGTCTGGTGTACCCTTATCAGACGAGTAATCATGATGGGTATAATGGGCTTCGTATATTTTACCCCACTGTCACTTTGATGGCATGCACTGCTCTCTCACTCAATAATAATAATAATCCTTTCTAATATAGGCACAAGGCCTGGAATTTGTGGTGAGAGGGACAGGATTAAAGGCAATGTCGACCTCGGCGGAATTTGAACTCAGAACGTAGCGGCAGACGAAGTACCGCTAAGCATTTTTCCCGGCGCGCTAACGATTCTGCCAGCCCGCAATAATAATAAACGTCAATATGGAGTTTGGCAACATGAACTGAGTAAGAAACTGCACTGAATCACAAAGGGGCATATAAATACAGACGAGATCTTAACCTTGATTATGATGATGATAAGGTTATAAGGAGGATACACCACCCACTAAGGCAGAAGAAACGTATAAAACAAAAGCCAAACAAGAAAGCTTGAAGGTGATATCGAGACTGTGCATGGGCAATGCCCCAAACAAGCTGAGAAAGCTGATGCAGACATGAGAAGAACTCATTAGTGGCTGCAGATTGCTGGTTTGAAAACTGAAACAAAAGAATTTATCCTAGCGGCACAAGTTCAGAGTCTCATCACTCGGAACTATTAAGCTAATGTTACACACAATGAAGTAGACACAAAATGTACACTTTGAAATGACAAACTTGAGAGTATTGACCACATTGTTCCCGGTGCTCAGTCCTTGCCCCTACAGAATATAAAACAAAGCATGATCGAAATTGACCAATATTTGTACAGGAGACTCTGAACTTGTGCCGTCACTATGATATCTAGCACCCTAAGAATTAGTATGAATACCATACAGAACCAGTCACAGAGGGAGGGAACGTTACCATCATATGGGATTATTGGATACATAGAGATAGGCAAATAAATGTAAGAGACCAGACATCGTCATCAAAAACCTATGATAACAAAACATGCCTGTTAATTGATATGACAGTGCCTACTGAAAGGAACATCTCAGCAAAGGAATTTGAAAAAATGTCGAAATATAAGGATCTTGAGATCGAGATATCTAGAACGTGGCAATTAAGTACCAAAACCATCCCCGTTGTTGTAGGTGCCCTGGAAAGATAAAAAAAGGTAGTATTTTGACCAGATCCCTGGGAAAACAACAATCTATGACACTCAAAATTTTGTGAAAAATTTATCCGTTCGTGAAAGAAAACGGGAAGGGCCTACATACGTTGCTGTTAACGGAGGTTTAACAACATCATTTGTTTTGCTCCAGGTTCAGTCCCACTGCGTGGCACGTTGGGCAAAAACTTGTCAGTGGATTTGATAGACGGACACTGAAAGAATCCTGCCGTATATATGTGTGTGCATGCGCGCGCGTATGTGCGCGTGTGTGCGCGTGTGTGTGTGTACATATATATGTAAATACAGTTATTGTCTTTGCCTATAAACGTTTGATCGATTAATAGATTGTAAAACATTTCACTCGCACGTGAAATACGTACGTCATATTTCAGGTGATTCTAATGAAAAGCGTCTGAAATAACACGTGTACTTTGTCTATGTAATAGCAATAAAATAGACAATTAGCAACAAGTTACAGACAGATTAAAAAAATGAGTCTTGAAATTTCATCTGTATACGTATGTGCACCTGTATATATGGGTATGTTTGTATATATGTATATCTGTATCGATATGTGTGTATGTATGTATGTATATCTGTATGTATGTATGTATGTATGTATGTATGTATGTATGTGTCATTGTTCAATTCTATTTCATGATTTCTTGCCAATAGAAAAAGAGCCGGTTTCTAACTTAGATCCAAGGCGCCTTCATTGGAATTTCAACGTCAGTAACAGGGTATTTTTGTTTGTATGTATGTATTTGTGTATATATCTTATCTACAGCTACATATTGTGTAGTTAGATAAAGTGTCTTTATAACATCGGCTGATGAGATGAATATCTATCGAAACAACTTCATATTCTGTTAACTTGTGAATATTTAATATTTTTAATGCAATATATTTGAAGTGAACCCAACTTCTTTGTTCAAATGACATAGACGTAAATTCCTCGTATTGACTAAATGCTAGGTCGTTCTGTACTCTCATTAAATAAATATCTCCATTAGATGAACTAAAACTACTGTTTTGCATTATGCAGGTCTGTGTAGACTTAATTCATCACCCGTAGCTAAAATATTGATTAGGTCATTTATCCTTTCTAATAGTATTTTATGATACCCCATTAAAGAAATAAAGTTCTTAAGAAGTATTACAGTTGAAAGATAATGAGTCTCAACGAATTGAATAAAACAATATTAATTGCAAAACCATTCATTAAAGGCCGGAATAAGACGAAGTTTTACTTTCTGCTGAAGATGATCCTAGCTTTGCCACATAATGAAACAAGCATTTTCTGAGTCCGAGATAAAGACTCTACTTGCGTCTAATATATCTACTAGATATATTACTTTTTCTTTTATTTCTTTAGAATTGTAAGTGAGGAAGTGGGTATTTTTTCATCGAAAGCCAAATAGTAATTTACGAAATATTTGTATGTATATAGGTTTGAATGTACATCAAGCCCCGTCAATTCAGTTTGAAACAGACTAAATAGAAGAACAAGCATTTAAATTATACCTAGAAACATTTAATTGCACGATATTTACTCCTAATCATACTTTATGTAAACGAAATAAAACGTTCAGGATCATCATGCCATACTAAGGCTCTTTTTCTATTGGCAAGAAATCTTGAAATAGAATTGAACAATGACACATACATACATACATACATACATACATACATACATACATACATACATGCATGCATGCATGCATCCATCCATCCATCCATCCATACATACATACATACATACAGATATACACTAACATTGTGTTACAGGGAATATTTCTCCGAGTTCATCTGCACTGATCTTCTTAAGTCACTCAAAATACACGTTGTAACATGGCTTTTGATTATGTTTCGAGAATCAGGAGACAGATTTTGCATCAATGTGATGCATACTCAGGTTTTCCGTAAGTAATACTGAAAATATGATGCAATGAACAAAGAGTACGCTTATTCTTGAGTTCAAGAACTTAAAAAACCTTTTGAAGAATTTTTGTTTGTGTGTGTGTTTGCTAATGAGGGCCATCTTCAATACTTGTCAACAAGAGTCCAAACTCGTCCGATCTTGAAAGTTCTGTGTTCAGCCTAAAGAACATTCGCCAAATCTTCATAGATGCAAGAAGATATTCGGATATGTCAGACATTTTCAGACCTTAGCTAGCAGATGGTTATAGAGATTTGCTTAATAACTGAATAAGGGTATATTGCATCTTGTTTGAAATTTTGCATTGCAGCAATTCAGATGATAGTAAAAATATGTAGAATGTTTCGCCTGACTATTTAAAAGATTAAATTTAGATACGTGCTACTGAAAATTTCATTTAAACTTTCTGTGTGTTTCTGTATGTATGTATATGTGCATGTATGCATGCATGTATGAATATATGTATGTATGCATGCATGTAGGTATGTATGTATATAAGTCATTATTCAGTTTTATTCCAAGATTTGTTGCCTATAGAGAAAAAGCCGGTTTTTAACCTAGATCCAAGACTCCTTCATTGGAATTTCTATGTATGTATGTATGTATGTATGTATGTTTATAAATAAATAAATAACAAGACGGATTTTCCTACAGCTGTTTCCAACAAATTGGTATCAATTAATCAATTAAAAATTTGTTGGAAACAGCTGTAGTGAATTGCCACATTATCCATCTGTTGTTATTTATTTGTGTATTCATAATTCACCTCCTCGCAACCTGTTCCTTGCGTAGATCCGAGGTATATTATGGACCGTGCCTGTAGTGCGATTAACCTCAGTGTTAACATCACTGCTTAATTTCTATGTTATTGATATACTCAGTCAGGTACAGTTAATCGTATACATAACCTGAATAGCTTTCTGCCTGTGCTTCGCTACCCGCGTATGTATTCCTCCATTTTTGTCGTGTACACGTTTTACTTTCCAACCCGACCCGGTGCTTTACCATTTAAGTGCCTGATTGACTTGAATCCTGATCTATTATATGTATGTTTACATATATTTATACACACACACACACACACACACACACACACACACACACACACACACACACACACACACACACACACACACACACATACAGACACAACAGGAAGTCAAACAGATAGACAGTTAGTTCGATTGATTGATAGACAGGTGAATAAATCTGTTTCAGCTCCTCATCTATCAAGAATTGTGCTAGGCATACATACAAAGACATATACACATACGCACATATACACACACACGCATACATACAAGAGATAAATAGATGGACATAGATTATATATGCAAACATGTATGTTTGCAATTATATGTGTGGTGCACAACTGGCAGAAATATAAATGGGAAAATAAGCAGAAAGATAGAAAGCATTTCAGATATACCGTTAACTTTACACGTATATGTAGCATAATTTATGTGCATTGTGCATTTATATATCCGTATATAGATAGAGAGGGGATACAATATTTGTGACAGCGAGCATATATCTGACCATGATTATATATTCTCAAATTAACTCGTATATATATTATTATTTACTCTCTCATTCAGTTCTCTGCTCACGACCATAATCTATATTTTTCTCATTTCTTGTTGAGTTTAGTCCCTTCCTATATTTAACTATTCATACTGAATTGCTTACAAATATTTTCCAATTTTACCACGCTCATATCTCAACATTTTCTTCCAATATTCTGCATATGGTCGAAACACATTTTTTTCCATTTCCTTTCCTCTCGCCTTTACATTGTTATCCATTCTATTCTATTGAATAAATGAAACATACAGCAAGAGGAAGTTAATACAAATAGTGGTTTAATTGCGCGTCCTGACACCAACAAATGGTATTTCTCTGTCCCTGCGTTCAGATAGATTGTCATTACATATTCTAATTAAGCTATAATTGGGACCCTGACAGGTGCTACTTCTCCGGATCAAAGTAGACTCGGGAACACTTGTGGGTAAGAGGTTTTCTACACTCTTCAAATCCCTGGAACTCTCGTAGCAGAGCCCCACTTCTGGGTGCTGTTTCTAGTCATACCCATATGTATGTATGTATGTATATATCTACACACACAATGACACACACACATACACGTGTGTGCGTGCGTGTGTATGTGTGTATGCACACACATACGCGCGCGCATGACTTATATAGATTAATAAATTAGCTTTTATAAATTCTGTCACTATGTTTGCCTTTTTTTCCGTGCTAATCTCCTTTGCTCTTCTTAATTAGTTTCGACCATTTTATTATTTCTTGAAACAGTCAACTGATAAGAACAAACAGCTTTACGCATATACTTTTAAGGACATTCGTTTCAGTCGGTAATACGGTTCAGGCATTTTGTTTTATTGCTTATAAAATATACTTTAAAACGGGAATTAAGTCGTATGTATTGGAATATCCAAATTTTATTTTTGTACATTAGATTTATATATATATATATATATAATACAAAGAATATATATGCATTTATACACACATATATGTACATATTTACATCTACATGTGTATATAGATGCATATCAGGGTACAGGACGTTAGAACAATGAACTACAGACAACGGAACGAACACATAGGAAAACGGAAAGCCCCTTGGAATATTCCTTCATCAGCTGCCTCTATTCTAACCCGATGTTTCGAAGATAATATATATATATGGGGGGAGGGTAGAGAGATAGAAAGACAGAAAGTGAGTGAGAGAGAGAGCATATGTACAGTTGATACCCCAAATGTTTGTTTCCTCAAACTTTCCTAAAAATAAGTATTTTTTAAACGACATTTAACAGAAATACATTTACGAGAATGTATATTACATAATGTTGATATTTCAAACATATAAATCTAAAAGGGAAGTGAAAAATGATAATGTTACAGAAATTGGTGATAGCAAAATCCTGCTTGAAGGAAAGAATGGTTCAAAACTACTCCACACTCCAAAAACTTATTTTTCTAAATTTTCTTAACATAATTGCAATCTACTCCATCGAAAACCTATTTCTACAAAATCTTATTTTAAAATTTGTATTTTTCAGAAAGTTAAGAGAATGTTATAGCCATACCTATCGTTTTACGACGAAAATTGTGTGCATATTATGTGCAAATACTCGTATGAACATCAACACAATAAATTGTGAAGATCGTGCGTGCACACACATATACCTGCATATAATAAGTTGCTGGCACTCCGTCGCTTACGACGTCGAGGGTTCCAGTTGATCCTATCAACGGAACAGCCTGCTCGTGAAATTAACGTGCAAGTGGCTGAGCACCCCACAGACACGTGTACCCTTAACGTAGTTCTCGGGGATATTTATTGTGACACAGTGTGACAAGGCTGACCCTTTGAATTACAGGCACAACAGAAACAGGAAGTAAGAGTGAGAGAA
>NC_068996.1:32258947-32263572 GCF_001194135.2 Octopus bimaculoides | reverse complement strand
TCGAGGGTTCCAGTTGATCCTATCAACGGAACAGCCTGCTCGTGAAATTAACGTGCAAGTGGCTGAGCACCCCACAGACACGTGTACCCTTAACGTAGTTCTCGGGGATATTCAGCGTGACACAGTGTGACAAGGCTGACTCTTTGAATTACAGGCACAACAGAAACAGGAAGTAAGAGTGAGAGGAAGTTGTGGTGGAAGAGTACAGCAGGGTTCACCACCATCCCCTGCCAGAGCCTCGTGGAGCCTTAGGTGTTTTTGCTCAATAAACACTCAAAACGCCCGGTCTGGGAATCGAAACCACGATCCTATGACCGTGAGTCTGTTACCCTAACCACTGGGCCATTGCGCCTCCACATGTATATACATATATAAACATGTATATATCCACACACACACATATATATATATATACAAACACACACACACGCATATATACATACATACATATATATATGTACACACACGCACACACACACGCACACACACACACACAGACACACACACACACACAGACACACACATATATATATATATATATATATAGGCGCACACAAACATATATTTATATATATATATATATGTATAATTCTTCGATGGAACAAAAGAAACTTTAATAAAAGCATTATACCATGTTTTGTTATTGTAGTGTATATTATAGTTATCATAAATCAATATATTGATTCGTCTTGAGATTCTCCTCTCGTATAAAACAGGAAAGTCACGTGCCTTTTCATAAATATATATATATATATACGGTTTTAGCAGGAAAATATAAGTGTAAGTAATATGAAGTTATCCCTTTCTTGAATTGTTTTGAATGGAATAGTAAAGTGAAGTCGGAGACCAGAAACCGTGTCTGCAAATTTTATCTTTAAACGCTATGTCCATATCAAATAATATTTTAGAGTAAGTGATCGGCTTAGTGAAGTATAAGATTGTATTGGAAGAATATACGTAAGAATAATAAATCGTCAAATTATTTATCTATTATGAACAGTGATGTTTTCCAATATATTATCTTGATTTTGTTCCACAAACGTTGGGGTTTCCATTTTTTTCCCTATTCACAAATGATCAGTCATGCCTGATTCTTGTTTACGGCTTGACTATGTTTCTATAGCTTTACTTTCAGTGAGTTTGTAGCCTCACTTTTATTTCCCCTCCAATAACGTTATAGGATGGAATGTATACAGTCACAAGAAATCACAACGAAGATGTCATTGTGATTACTTGTGATGAAATTGTTTTCAGTTGAAAGATGGATCTGCATTTGAATACCATCCTGGTCTGCGTTTCATAAAAAGGAGTGCAGATCAGACTTTTCGAAGTTTTTCCTGATATGCCTTTAAATATGAGATAGACAGTCAATAGATGATACTTTGATCAACATTCTCGACTCTTTATTCCTGCTTTTGAAATCTGACGTTATGTCTCCAGGATAGTTGTTGCTGTGGATGGCCTTTCTCTATAACAATTATCGTCTCTTGTAGGTAAATATATGCATTGCTACTTAGGGTCTTGGTTTGTTCGGCATTATAAATAGCGAGTGATATCATTCTCTATGCAGTATGAATGGTTGAAATCAAACTTCAGGTATTGTTCGGTAACAATATTGTTCAGGATTTCCCAAAACATGAGAGCCTCTTTTCCGAGCTTAATCTCCACCAGAAGAAATCATTATGAAAAACTCTGTACACTTCAACCCATGAAGTTACAGTAATGAATAGGAAAATATGACATCCTCCACTAGAATAAGGCGTAAAGCGGTGATGGAGAGGGATATGCAAAAATAAGGCATAAACAAGTCTTCAATAGTTGCAAAGTCAAGATATGTAGGGAGCAACATTGAAACAATATAAGGCCTAAATTCATGAAAAAGTTAGCTTTAAACCTCCTAGTTTCCATCACTTAATTGTCAAACGAATCGGTGGTATATTGATTGTAAAACATTTCAGTGCTAAGTGTTGCATTTTAACTAGTATGTGTGAGTTAAGTCCGTAGATCAGTAAGTTATATATTCCTGGTTAAAGCAAAAGAAATTGCATCACAAATTCTAGAATAACTGAAATAACTAGAATAAAAATGAGAATAAGCTTTCCTCGAAGATTAAATTAAAAGCACGGTATGAAATTTCGTGACCGCTACTGAACACACTAAGCACTTGGAAAGGGAGGGAAGGTACAAATCTCGAAACACTGTGAAAACTACGATGAAGAAACTATTCCAAACGTATCAGTGTATAATAAAATATTATAAGTTTCAGGATAAGTTGTAATTACCATATGTAGTACATAAATACAAAGACATAAATAATATGAGTTATCAGATTCTAGGATTAATTTGAATTTAAATCATTAGCTCCATTTATAGGAAATAAGAGCCTCGGGTATTGACAAACACTAAAAGTATTAAATCTTAAACCCTCGGTCGATGACTTCAATCATTAAAGTTAAAAATAAGAAATAAAACAGAAAACTATTGTGCAGCAAGATCACGGTTGAAAACTGAATCACAGCTCTAAAATTTTTCCAGTCTAGGACCACGAACATAAAATGAAAACTGCCACCATGAAAGAAATTAAAGCCTGTGTGAATATTGCTCGTCTTATCAGCACTGTCTTTCAATAGTTGACATGGCAAGCTTCAATGAAAGGCCAAATATTTTTTGGTTAAAGATTCCGGAAGGTGGCTTATAAAAGCTGGTAAGTTCTACCTAGGCCATCTAGAGTAGTCATGTTGTTTGTCTCAGCGAATTGGGGGTCTGTCCTCCTCTTTCATTTTTCTTATAAAACCTGCTTATGCATTTTTCTTCAGAAGGTAGAACTCATAACTAGTAACGCACTAGTTTAAATCTCGTATTATCTGGCAAGTTATAAAGAAAGGATTTCTAATCGTCACGTTTGTTGAACGTTGTTCCATGGATTTATTGGGTGCACATTTGTAAATATTATGATGTAGGTTGATAAAATATTTGAAAACTCAGGTATACATTAGTGTGGTTTAAATTATACTTTCAAAAATCCCTGACGCTCTGTTTGAGAACAGTATGCAAGTGTTTGTGTGTGTGTGTGTGTGTGTGTGTGTGTGTGTGTGTGTGTGTGTGTGTGTGTGTGTGTGTGTGTGTGTGCATCAAAATTCTTAACAGATAACAGTGCATGGAGTAAATTAAAAATCCTTCATGAGGCTTAAAGGACAATTTGAACAAAGCATAAATTATCGCTACGCATTTTATTTCCAATGTATGCTCTTAACATTTGTGTGAACGTCGCGGCATCTCGTATTTTCTATATTTCAAAGTAGTCAAGGAAGTGATAATTGTATTAGGGCATCATGATGCAACTCGCTTATGAACAAAGATATTTTTGTTGTAACCAACCCATATTTTTCCAGGCATATTGTATCTTGTGCCAAATTATCCAAAGTATATTTTCTTTTATTTTCCAAGGCGGTAAAAACGAATCACGAAATTACTAAAAAAAAAATGAACAAAATGATATGAATAACAACTGGAAAAAGAAAAAAAAAAGGAAAGAAGAAACGAATGTGAGGTAGGTGACAGAAACAAAGGCTAACAAAAATGATAGTATAAATTATAAGGAGCTTCCAACCTATTACTAGGAGTAGACGCAAAAATGAAATTGTCCTTATAAAAATACAAGCATAAATAGTCATACACACATATATGTGTACACATACACACATATTCATACATTAATACACAGATGTACACAATGTCTGTCTGTCTGTCCGTCTGTTTTTCTTTTCCCTCCAATACACGCACACACACACACGTACATACATGTTTATCAGGAGAAGGTAATAGAAAGGAAAAGAGAGATAGACAGAATAAAACGTACGTATATCAAGATATGAGTGCTTTCATGCTTGCTGTATATAATTTTACTCGTGTTATCGTAAGTATTAATGTGAATATAGTGACATGGTTTTGGAAGCTTTTGAAACGCGTAACTATTTAAAAAAAGACATGCTATCATGTTCTTTGATCTAGTTTTACCCTTGAGCTTCTACTTTTTGAACTTAGCTTTTAATATTTTATGATCTTATTCATTTGAATATTAATTGCTGTTGTTTTTGTTATTTTAGCTACATTTTCAAAATTGCAACTGTTTTTAAGTTGTTATTTTTATGTCATCAACATATATTATTGTTGTTATTGTTGTTGTTATTACAATTATTATTATTATTATCAGCAGCATCATCAATATTATTATTATCATCAACGATTACATATCTGTTGTTGATTGTTTTTATGCTATTGTTATTTATCTTCCAGTTATTAAGAGATTTTTTATTGTTGTTGTTATAATCAGAATTCTATTGTAAAAGGATTTCGATACATTCGTGGCACGTAAAAAAATTGAAAAACAACTGCTTTCTTTACTTTTCAAATTTTTTGATCTATTGCATTTATTACCACCACCACCACCACCACTATTATTACAAATCCTACCACGACCACCACGACCAACACGATCACCAATACCACCATTTTCATCTTTATCATAATCACAATAGCTACCGTTAATGAATTCCTAAATTATCATCTTTGTTGTATAAAAGTATATGTACATGTGTGTGTGTGTGTGTGTGTGTGTGTTATAA
>NC_068996.1:32253192-32257715 GCF_001194135.2 Octopus bimaculoides | reverse complement strand
CTTTCTTTTGTTCTTGGGGTACGGATGTGAATAACCTCTTTTGCATTGGATACTTCGTATTTACACGTTTTTAAGTAACGACTTTAAACTCACATACCATATATATATATGTGTGTGTGTGTGTGTGTGTGTGTGTGTGTGTGCATCCTCCTTATATACAAAGAGAGAGAAAGAGAAGAATCGAGTGATAGATAAATATGAGTGTATGCAACATATATATATTGATTAAGTATATATAAGTAAATACAGAGCGACAACTAGAGCAAGTGACAAAGTTTGAAAATATGGATGCTGCGAATAACTTATGTGGGAGTAGTGACAATATATAAAACAAAATATCGTCAATCATAAATGTCTTACATTATACGTCATCAATGTTTCAGTGTCCTAAAGCATCTGTTGTAAATATGTGTTAATTGATAAGTGTGTAAAAAGGAAAGAAATTAGGTATTTTAGCCTGCTATTAAAAGAAAAAAAATTGCATTTTATGCACAGCCCTTAATTGGAAAAATCTATGTAGCACTCTGCAAAATATTATAGCTTTTCCCCACAGCATACTAATGATCGTTACTTTTTACTGTTACTGTATTGAATCATGCCGAAACAGATCCATTAGTCAGTTCATGTAATAATCATCATCTTATTTTGTTAATTGGATATTTAAATTTGAAACATTTTCTATGCTAAAATAATATGCAATTCTCCCACTTAGACATTTATATGTAAATACATGTATACGCCTGTGTACGTATACATGTTATGTATGTACATATTTCTTTCCCTCACACACGCGTGCACAGACAGTTTCTCTTTTGAACTTTCTCTTACATGTGCTCGTCATGTCCATGATGAAGTATATGTTTAGTTTCTGCCCACTGCTTGCATTTATACAAATACATACAGTGCCAATATTTTGTAAAAGATCAGGAACAATATCTTCTCTCCAGGCTATTATATTTAAAGATACTCCTTTATGGCTGCTGAAATCAGAAAATATGGAATACTTATACTGTTGTGAAATTAGTTCGGTGCAAGTGGTTAAGCAAAATACTTGAACTCAGAAATCCTTCAAACATTTTTCATGCGTATGGGAAAGGGTTAGAGCTTATTCAGTCACGGCAACGTATTCAGTATGAATACTTTTCTTGTCTGCTAATTTATGTATGAAGGTTGTAAATTAATAATTAATAGATTATTAAGATTAATGAGATAAATATCAGAAACAGAATGAGTTTTACAAACATTGGTTTGTGCATAATCAAACATAACCAATAGGTATCATAGTATAACGGTAAGCTTCCTGAGTTCTGAGACCGCCACATTGCTTCAATTTTCAGTTTGAATGAATTCAATTCATTTACACAACTAAAATTCATGTAAATGACGGACTTCAGAAGACTTCGCTATCAAAAGTGCAAATATGATAACCAAAAACTAACTAAACTAAAATAAAACAAACACTATTAATAAAGAATTACATCAATACAGTGGATTGTTGTCACTAACTATTTCATTTTATTTATGTCACTAATGTTCGTATAAAATTAAAGAATAATAATTAATCCCACTTCTTCTTTGCAGTCATACATAAATGAGAATTTATGATGTTCATACCTTACTCAATGACATGGTCAGACTGAAATAAACTAAATTATACACTCACTACATCCCGTAAACACATACTCTTATATTAGCCTTACTCTTATATTAGCCTTACCGCCATCATCACCACATTATCTCTGATTTCCACTGTCACCATCCACTACCATCTGAGCCGTCTCCGCCACCACCATCACCATCACCATCACCACCACTACCAGCACCACCAACATAATCATAATCATTTCGACGAAGAACAGTAAAAACATTACAGCAATAGCATTAACTCCAGCAATCAGATATTTAACAACTATAAACCGTGTCATGCTCACCATAACCATCTCCCTAATATGATTACTACTTCAACTACACTCACTACCACGAGAAACTCAACCAAATCCACTGCTACACTACTGAGAATGGTATAATATTAAGATACTAAGAGTAAACAAGATTACTAAGAATGGAAGTAGCAGCCTTCAACGACCAACCATTACCACCATTACAAAAACAATCAACAGCCACAATAAGCAAAAATAAATACCACAAATAACTTTAATTTCTTTACACCGCCATCCCCAATACCCACAGGAACATCAGCAAAACAATAAACATCACAACAAACAACACCTTTACTTTCCACCACCATTACTACAGCATCAACACACATCATCTCTTTCAACTTCAAAACAAACAACTACATAATCATTAAAAGCAAATATCATTAAAGAACATCCTTAATTCTCAAATCGGCACCAGAACCAATCACCACCAGCACAAGCATCAGAACTAAAATCACCATCGCTCTCACCAACATCACGATCACCACAACAACAACAACAACCAAAATCACAACTACCATCACTGACAACGAAAAACATAAGCACAGAACCTTAATTCCATTCTACGCTGCAATCATTAACTCACCACCACAACCACTATTACAACCATCGTTATAACAATCAACATAATCGCCAAAAAACCACAAGCAACGCCATCATTATCATTAACACCACTACTGCTGCCACCTAGTCAATCAACTTTGCATTTAAATTGATCTAAGTACATACTGAAGAACACAGTAAAGGTCATATTGGATGTTTCAGCCATTAGATTACTATGTTTGACTGTCTGTCTGCTTCACTGAATGAATGACTCACTATCTAACTCTCTGACTGTCTAACTATCAGTTTTAAAGTCACTTTTATTCGTTAAGAACTAAAACCAAGTATCGTCAGTAAAAATGGTAAACCTGTTTAACTTTTACAATACGTGATTGCGAAAACACACATATACATATACGCGTGCATACCCAAACTGCTATGTATGCTTGCACCTCTTTGTGTATGTATATAAGTATGTAAATATGCATATCTGTATATGCCTATATACAATACACACACACATGCATACATACACGCATATTATCAGTATTGTTGTTATTGCTGTTGTTGCTATTACATAGACGGCGAGCCATTGTGGTCTCCGTTTGTAAGACAAGCTTTCTTTCTGTAGTTCATCGCTTTGACGGAGTTGCAATTCTGAATGAAGAAAAGACAAAGGTTAAGCGCCTGGCATCTGGAATGTTTTCAGACGCTCACTACTTTCTACCAGTCTGGCAATACGGTTGGAGTAAGTTCTACGGTGGCAATATATAGAAACCTAATACTGGGTAAGGGGGATGACGTTTCATGCATATGGAAACTCTAGACGTCGAAGAGCACAAATAAGTCGGTCTATTTCGGAGGAATTCTGGCCCAGTACTGCCATGGATAACTTCCAAAAGTCCCTAGCCCGGCAATACTAATGCGAAGCACTGCCAGATCAAGACAGACTCTACAGGCACAGAAGCGCTGTTAGGAGGGACTATCCCGAGATGCGAGCAGAGCGACGAAACTGTTCTGCATGCATTCGTGCAGTGTCCGAGTATTGCTGACCTGTGGAGTTACGTGGAACAGCTGTTATCACGTGTGGGACGAATCCTACAATCAGTCGAATCCATCACCACCCACCTTCAACACGTCAGAACAGGCGTTGTTCCTTTGCCTAGTGGCTATGTCGAAAGAGGTAGTGTGGTGAACGACGTAAAAAGGATTGAAGACACTTCCCTCTTCGATCAAGCTATTGTCGTCGTCGTCGTTGTTGTTGTTACTACTACTACTACTACTACTACTACTACTACTACTACTACTACTACTACTACTACTACTACTACTACTACTACTACTTTTTATTCTTTCAATTTGTTTCCATTTCTTGCCGAGTGTCTTCTCGGGCAAAGAAACTCACTATATACTAAAATAAACACAACAGATTGTTCATTTATACCATGTATACTTGCATTACTTTCCTTTTTTTTATCATTTCATATGCACCCCTCCACCACTATATGTCTGTGTTTGTATCGTTCCCCTCATCTCTCACCCAGGTGGCGAATAAAAGAAATCATCATCATCATCATCATCATCATCATCATCATCATCATCATCATCATCATCATTAACATTATTATTATTATTATTATTATTATTATTATTATTATTATTATTATTATTATTATTATTATTATTATTATTATTATTATTATTATCATTATTATTATTATTATTATTATTATTCGTTTTAACAGCTTCGTTCGGCCTCACGCAAGTTAAGCCAACTTAGGGCAGTGCCCGACAAGCTAGGTTTCGTTAAGAAGCCTACGAAACTTTAAGTTGCGTGGAACTAAATGAAACTGTTCTAAATAATTATATATGTTAACTCCTATTAAGTGTGCTGAGAGTCACTTTCTTTTTTGTCCACTGATGCATTTATATATACATATTGCTCCAAATGGGGAGTAGGTAGATAGCCGACAACTGATGAAGGGTCATTTTTGTATTACTTGTCCTTTTTTTCTCTCGTTATTTGCGTATTTAACTCAT
>NC_068996.1:32236280-32251445 GCF_001194135.2 Octopus bimaculoides | reverse complement strand
GTGTGTGTGTGTGTGTGTGTTTGTAAGAGAGAGAAAGAAACAGATAGATTGGTAGAGAGAGAGAGAGAGAGAGAGAGAGATAGAAGGACAGACAGACAGATATTCAGACAGTGAGAAACAGAGAGAGGCGGAGAGAGTCAGATGGATAAATAGATTTATATATAGATAGAAGCGAGAGAAAAAAACTAAGCGTAGACAAAGCGGTATTTTAGATTGAAAGAGTGATAGTTTGATAAATCGACTGACTGAGAGATTGGTTGTGGTTGATTATAGTGATTAGTTGCTTGATTACAACGGTAATAAAACAGTTCCATTCAGATAAAATGATTGATTTTCTCTGTTTCTTTGTAGCTTTCTTATTTTCTTTTTTGTATATTTTTCTCAAGGTTTTTAATTCTTAATTTCATGACTAATTTTGAAGAGCTGAATTTCGTTTTTCTAGAAAATAAGTACAAATTTCTGTCGTAGCTTATTCTCGAAGATCGTTAAACAAGTTGTTAAAAAAGTTTGCTTCACAACCACATATCACTTCACACATTCACACACACCGTACTGATCGATAGAGTATTGGAGCTACTATTGCCCCATGACATAGCGATTCAGCCACAATAGAAAATTAATAATTTACGTTTTCTTAATTAATGTTTTTTTGTTTTTTTTACAAATTTGGCAAGCAAAAGAGGATATTGTTCAAGTTCATTGCAATACACAGATACACGGGGCATTTGTGAGCAGTGTAATGGTCAACACAATGATCCTTTCAGTTTCTTTCTGGGTTTTGTAGAAACACATTATCTGAAAATAGCAAATGCTCAGCAAAACTATCATTTGAATGTTATAGGATTCCTTTTTTCAACTATTCTTTAAGAAGTGTTCAAAAAGAAAACCGAATGAAACGTAAAGTTCTCTTCAGTTTCAATTACTACAGAGGTTCTACTACAAAACTTTTTAATTCATCCAATATCGAAAGCATGAAAGCCAAAGTTACATAGTAAAGTTTGCAACCGGTAGATAACTTGGTGGCGCCATCTTTTCCAGTTTCTGAGTAGAATTTCCATCCTTTGATAGGACTTATTTTTAATTGTGTCGGGGAACACAATCTTTCTGCATTAATAAATGTAGCTAAGAGATTTGGTCGAGGTTCTTAGAATGTGTTTGTTAAAATAATTAGATTTTAATATATTTCAATGGAAGCATGGATTTTGTATTTAATCATTTGTAGTGTGTTCGCACACGTGTGTGCGTATATAAGTATGTGTGCGTGAGTGTGTATGTGAGCGTGTGCAAAATCCCGGTCTTTGCATGCTTATTACTATATGTGTGTATGCTGTGGTTGACTAGATATGGCTTAAATTGTTTGGGAATACAAACAAAAATACGTTTCATTTAAGTCATTGTAGATTATTAACTGATTCAATTGTAGATTTTCACTATATATGCATAAATGGATGTGTGATATAAGTTGCATGGAGTCGATTTAAGTTGTATGCGTATTTCTGTAAGTTTGTGTGTTTGTGTTGGTATATGTATGATGCGCTTGGTCTTTGTTACATCTTTTTTGTAGTTCAGATTATTCTTTGATGAGAAACGTATTTTGGTGCATACAGTGTGATAAGCTCACATTCCAATGTTTAGAACATTAAAAAAATACTGTAGTATTTTTCTAATGTTCAGAACCATTTGGTTAAATTCCTGCCTACCATCATATATATAGCTAAAGTTTATTATCTAAATGCAAAAAGTGTTCTTCTCTAATGTGCGTAAAGCTGAGAATCCACAAAACTATACTAATGCGTCCCCCACACTATGCCAAAGGAAAATACCAAAAACGTAAATAAAATAAGTACAAATCTAGAAAATACAATGGCAAAGGAATACTGAAACCAGCTTAGTATATGTTTGCATGCGTTTGATTTCTGCGTAAAACAACATAAAATAACAAATGATATATATATATATATATATATATATATATATATATGCAAATATGCGTGCATATCTTATACACACGAACACATACATACACATACACACACATACACACACATACGCAAGCACACACACACACACACACACACACACACACACACACACACACACATACACACACATGTAGACATGTATATGTATGTGTATATTTGAATATATATAAATGCGTTTATATGTATCTTTTATCATTTACTTGTTTCAGTCATTAAACTGCAGCCATGCTAGGACATCGCCTGGAAGAATTTTTATTCGAATGAATCAAGCCCAGTCCTGATTATTATTATTATTGTTGTTGTTGTTGTTGTTGTTGTTGTTGTTATTGTTGTTGTTGTTGTTGTTCCATCAGTCGCTTGCAAAACCGCTAAGTTATGGAAATGCAAACAAACCAATACCGGTCAAGCAGTGATGGAGGACAAACAAACACACACACGCACACACGCATGTACATCACACGCAGAGACAAGCACACACACATACACACACACGCACGCACACACATACACATGTATGAAGGGTTTCTACCAAACCCACTCAGAAGGATTTGGTCGGCTGGATTCTATTGTAGAAGACACTCTCCCAAAGTGCCACGCAGTGGGACTGGACCCGGAACCATGTGGTTGGGAGGCAAACTTCTTACCATACAGCCATGCCTGCGCCTAAGTAGATAGATAGATAGATAGATAGATAGATAGATAGATAGATAGATAGATAAATAGATAAATAGATAAATAGATACATACTTACACACATATATATGCATACATACATACATACATACATACATACATATATACGTACATACATGCATACATACATACATACATACATACATACATACATACATACATGCGTGCATACATACATACATACATGCATACATACATACATGCATGCATACATATATACATACATATGTGTCTCCCTAATTTCTTACACTTTACGATGTATACTTCAGTTGCATCTCATACGATAGATTGAGAAAAGAAATTTTTCGATACTTATGACACAGATGATATTAATATTAATAAAAACAACTCCAGAATATCATCATCATAAACAGCAATAATTATATAGTAATATTAAAAGTAACATAAAAATAGTAGCAACAATAAATACTAATGTTTCTATCACAATCATCAACTGCACAACATTATTCTTATGAAAATAAAAATAAAATTAAAAAACTTCTCCAGTCGGTTTAATTATCGCTTCAAAAATAACAGCACCAAATTCTATTTTGTTTATCAAAATGATTCTATATTAAAACAAGGTGTCTTCAGACCTTTAATCAAATTCTTTTTTTTTTTTAAATCATTTTTCGTTATTTGTTTGTAGAGAAAATTTAATTATTTTAGCTAGTTGAAGAGATAATAAAAATAATAACAACTACAACAGCAGCAGCACCAGCACCAGCAACAACAACAACAACAACAACAACAACGACGATGACGATGATGATGATTTCTCTTATTAGCCACCGGAGCATAGGGAAACTGATTTCATCATAGATATTGCACACTCTGGTGATGACTGAATATTGGAAAACAAGTACCAGTGCTCAACTAGTACAGATTTGAGCACTGGGGTCGATGTAATAATAATAATAAGCATCATGAAAATCCTAATGATATTTTATATTTGTTACCTCTGTGAAGAATGGGGTGGATAATACAAAGACAGCTAAAACGTGTGGGGTTTACATATAATGAGATAATAAAAAAGGCATATGTATATAGAAAGCATACACAGTATACAATAAAACAAAGAAGGAAATCATACATAGTATACAATAGTCTAAAGAAAGAAGGAAGGATAAAAAGTCGGGGATGATAGTGATGTTGTCCCCCTGATACAGGAGGACCTCAAGGCATAATCGAGGAATCTCACCGTCACTGGCATTTCAAAAGTGCTGTCCTCAATCGAGGACCGGACCTCCCTCTCCACCCTTATTTTCTTTTTCAAATGAAAGTTGAAAACTTCGATGAAGTCTCTACCAAAGAAGAATGTCTCTGTCCTCATGCCTTTCAGTAACGTCCACCAGACAACCTCCTTTGCCATCGCCACCGGGCAAAGAAAATGCCTTCCCAGCCCGATTAAAACTTCACTATCTATAAGTTTTCCCTGCTCAAACACGCAAGCAATCATCCTTTATATAACTTTAAAAATTTGAATGTCTACAATTTTCTGTGACTATTCCAAATTTATTTTATTCATTTTCACTATTCGAATACGTAAACATGTCTTTTATAGCAAGAACATTCTTAGATGCCTCTGGCTATCTAACTAGAGTAACTTCAAAATTAAGTGACACTGAGTAATTTTTAAAAAAAATCTTTCTTTTTCTAGCATCTAGAACACGCAAACATTCTGCTTTTATAGCCAGGAAAAATTGAAACGCCTCCAAAACTTAAAACTCAGAACAGTTTCAGAACTAATAACAAACACAAAAGATAGCGATTAACATATTTACATATTGCACAATTACAAAAACTGTAAAGCGCAGCAAACTTCATTTAATATTGTAAAAAAATCATGGATGTATATATTTTTTTTTCTATCGGCAATTGAAACAGAACAAAGTAAATCAGTTTCCTTCAAAATCTCCCACTACTTTCATTAATCAGTTGTAAACACATTTTGCTGACCATGTGGGTGCAACCACTCTTTTTTCACTTCCCGTTCAACATCTATAGAATCTGTTTAGACTAATGATATCTAACTGTATGTCCGCCAAACTGTGTCTCTTCCCCAAATCTTATGTACTTATGACTGTCTCAAACACAAGGCAAAAGTTGTAGGATAAAACCAGCAAAATTAACTTCGCCAATTCCCAGTAACATCAGCAACAACTCAGAAAGTAACAACAATAACAACTATGATAACTATACCATTACCATGGCTACAGAATGTAGCCACAAGGACAAAAATAATGACAATAATAATGGGGATCAGCAATAGCCACAACTACTAAAGTAGCATAAAAATAGTAAATGTAACGGCAATAAAAATAATGGTAATAATAATGGTGGTAATGATAATGGTAGAGATAATAATAATCGTTTCTTCATTAGCCATACAGGGCTCAATAATAATAATATTAATGCTGCATAAATGTTTTATTACACACAAAGGAAAATTAAAATAATACACCAAATCGTTTGTCCTATAGTTAATCTTGAAGTGCGTCTCTTAGCAAAGAGCCAACCTGAAGTTGAAAAGTCATCTTCTGACACAAACTCTTCTCCAAAACGAACTTGGATGACCACTAAACGGTAACTTCCCAATCTCAAGTCCTCAAAGTTCACCACCTCAGGCACCACAAAAAAAGAAAAATAACGTAAAGAAGTAATATACACTTATTACTATGCATTAAGGAGACCATCCCTAGAGAGACACACCACAAAATCATGAAATATGGAGAACATGAAATCAAGGTAGCAGACCATACTTAGCTGAAAATAAGTTAGTAAATGTTATGAGGGATATCTTCAGAAATAATCTTGACCAAGCACGCAGCAGAAAAGACCTAAATATAAGACAGGAAGGAAATGAAGAATCAGATTAGGAGAGAAAATGCCATGAGTCTTAATTGAAAGACTATCAACTGACTAAATTCTAATGAACTTGATAACGATAACCAGAAAAGTGGTAAATAAAGTATTTGAAGGCCATACATTTGCTGAAGAACACAGAGAGTCTATGATGGGCATGAAGCAGAAAATTCTGAATGAACTTGCTGAATGAACTTCATACAAATATGAACGATAGAGAATCCCTCTATAAACTCTCACATGTAAACCAAAATAAAAATAAATTATGTAACAAAAGAAATCATACAAGAATTAAAATCTGACCATATTAAGTTAAATGAAGAATGAGAAAAAAATCCTCAGAAGAAATCCAAACTGGAAAAATAGAATTGAAAACAGATTGAAATAATGAGAGGAGAAATATCAATATTAAAGGAATTAATCTGAGGAAAAGATGTAAGATCCAGAAAAGGTAGGGAGATGAAGAGAAAATATAGATTCTCACCAAGAGAAGAACTGATATGAACAAAAGAAATGCTGGAGCAAAATGTTGAAGGAAAACTTCAAAAAACACGACGTTATGAGAAAAGAAACAAATTTTACAAGCAAAATAAGCTGCTCACATCCAATGAGAAAATATTCTACAGAGAAAATAAGCTCCCAAGGAAGAAGTTGGAAACGTTTGGAAGAAGATTTGGAGTGATGAGAAGTCATACAATGAAACTGCAAATTGGATTAGATGCAGAGAAGGATCCTACCAAAGATTACAAGAACAAGCATGGGAAGACGTTACAATAGCAGACCTAAGGAAGACCCTCATGGAGGTTCATAAGTAGACAGGGTGCCAAATTTCTAGCTCTCATCGTTCCAGTGCACACAGGAAAAGTTAGTCTAGCTGGCCAATGAAGTTATGAGAGATCCTTAGAAATCACTTGACTGGTTAGCAAGTGGTATTACTTACCTACTCCCAATGAATAATGAATCCAAAGTTCCAAAAACCTATAAGTCCATTATCTGTTTATCTGCGACTTATAACAAGTACTAGTAGAATTTCCTGAATCTTGCCAGACAGGCATTAGGGAAAGCTTTAAAACAAATAGAAAGAAGTCCTGGAATAATCTCACAAATTCCCAGCGTTACGCACTCCGTCGTGTAGCTAATAATGACTCTATTGTTATTAAAATAGCGGGTAAGCAAGGCGCTATTGTAATTATAGACACCAGTGAGTATATTTCGGCTTATGAAGAAGTTTTAAGAGACAAAACTTCACATGAAGAATTATCTGTCGATCCAAACCCGAATTACAGAGAGGAACTTGACTAAATAATTCTGGAAATGGAGGTAAACAGTTTCATTAATCCAAGAGTTTACAGAGTCAGAACAAAGAAAACCTGTATTTTATGGTCTCCCCAAAATACACAAAAAGTTCGAAAGATTTCTTCTAATGCACTCAATTTGCAGCAGATATGGTGTATAAGAACATTTACATGTTCCCAGCTCAAATTTCGAAGTGGTTGGATAGCTTTCTACTCCTTGTTGCAAGATCAAGCTCCTATATTCAGGATACCTTCGATTTTAACAACTTTTCCAAGCACCGAAGTAGTATGGAAAACTGGGGGTTATTTTGGTAACCATGGATGTTTTATTCACTATACTCCAATATTGACACGATGAGGGAGTGGAAGCATGCATGACTGTCTTAGAAAAACGGTCAAACAAAAGTATTCCATTTAATTTTCCCTGTAAGTTATTGAAGATTTTGCGCCATGGTAACCCTCATGGCAGTTATTTTTGCTAATGTCTTCATGAGGAAATTCGCGATACAGTTAATAAATACATTCAAATCCTTGCGTGGTCATGAACCGATACTCTGGTTACAGTTCATTGATGACTGTTCTTCTTGTCCGGGAAAGATCACAGGACAGTTTTAATTGACTTCTTGCATTTCTGTGACTGTTACGTTAAAAACTATGGTTTTTAAGTCTAATATAAAATGTACGTCTAGTTTTAAAAACACTGTCTTCCAGTTTTTGGTCACAAAAGTTAAGTGTTCTGGATGCAAAACAGTGACAGAGTTATTTGGCAAGGCCACGTCATCCGACATTTACCTTCATCGCTGCTCTGATTATCCGCATCATATAATTTAAGTCAAATCCGAAATCCCAATTTTTGTGGATAAAATGGATTTATATTGATATAGGGGATTACTAGAAACATGCAAATGCTTTTGTAGACCATTATGTCAAACTCGGTTATAGTGAATCATGAGTAAAGGGAATCGCAATGACAATGCTAAAATTAGCAAAGATAGTCAAACTTCCACGCATAATTTTAACAACCAAAGTAAAATTTGTGATAGATTTTCTTTAGTGATTAGCTGGCACCAGAATTTCGCTGGCTTTTCAAAAGTGTTACATAAAAATTACTAGCATATTTCAGAAAAATATCCCCGCTTCATACAAATATTCCCTCAGCCGCCTATTGTAGCCTTTAGATTGAATCAAAATATAAGAGAATAGCCGCAAGAGAGGTAAATCCTGATCACTGTGCAACAACATGAGTCAAATCAATTCCATCAGGAATCATAATAGGAATGTTATGATTTGTACGGAAGGTGGAACATACAAAGATTCCCATTTGGTGTACGCGGCAGAATGCATCACACATAATTTGATTTATGTTGATTGTACAATAAAACAATTAAATAAAAGATTCAATGGACACAGGTATGACGTCAGGCACAATAGCGTTAGTTCGACCAAACTTGCTGAACATTTCACGTCAAACGGCTACAATTTTGAAAAAGACTTGCAAGTTCATATTCTCAGAAAATATTCTGAATCTACATACACCACTCAAAAGCATATGTTGATTGTCTGTACCTACCTAGAAGTAAAGGAAAAAGAGGAATGGCGCAGGTAGATCTGTGCTGTAAGACCTCCACGATCGCAATGAATAGGTACTTATATAGTACAGAGAACTGGACGCTGCAACTTGTGTGCAAACATGAATGCAGCAAAACAAAATCACCTTATATTATCAAAGAAGCTTGCAAATTCGCAAGGGAACTTGGCATTAATCCTGAACTATTTGAAAAACCTGAAACTACTACCACAAAACATGCAAAATGGATCAAGCAGACTTCAAAAAAGAACGGGCAGAAACAAATTGAGGAGCGGTGATGCCAAAAGCCTCTGCATGGATAGTATGTACTTCGAAATCGAAATGCTGATGTAAATCAAGCAACAACCCATTAGTGGCTGAGAAATTCAGGACTGAAAGCAGAGACTGAAGGTTTCATATTGGCAGCACAAGATCAAAACTTGATTACAAAAACTACCAGGCTCACGTTCTTCAAAACGATTCTGACTCTAAATGCGGCTCCCACAAATACAAAAGAAGACGTGGTAATGTCGTAAGAATGATTCATTGAGAACTGAGTGGCATGTATGAATTGGATAGAGCAAGGATGTGGTACGGGTAAACCTTAGAAGGAATAATCGAGAATGACAAGATAAAGATACTGGTTTCAAATTTTAGCACAAGGCCAGCAAGTCTGCCGGAGATGGGTAAGTCGATTGCATCGACCCCAATGCTCCACTGGTACATATTTTATCGACCCCTAAAGGATGAAAGGCAAATTCGACCCTGCAGAATTTGCACTCAGAACGTAAAAACAAGCAAAATGCCGCAAATCATTTTGCCCAGCATGGTAACTCTTCCGCCAGTTACTATGCAGTAGTCTTAAGCAATTTATTTCTCTATATTCTTGTCTGTGTCTTTTGTTAAATTTGGAATTTGTTGGGTATGGTATCCCTTCCGTTTTACTTCGCTATCTCTGTCTTTGTCTCTCTCTCTCTCTCAATCTATATTTTCCCCTTCTTCTCTGATTATATTTTTGTCACACAGAAAATATTTTACTTGCAATGTAAGATAAATATATTTTTAATTTCCAAATTCAAAATGTAAATAAACATTTAGATGAATATTTTTCAGCATTCTTTTATTTACTTTTTCTTCCATTTACATAGTTCCAATATCGTATTATACCATTTAGTTTTGTTGACGCCAAATTTGTTATTAAGATGATGATGATGATAGTTCATTATGGTTACGATGCTGAGAATGACAATGTGTTTTCTTTCTTTTTTTTATTTATTAAACTGTAAGCTATAATGATGTATGTCATATCTATTCACATAGGGTTTAAATGTGCAACTCATGCTATTTAATTCCAATTAGGTTTTGACAAAATCTCGTTGTCAGTTTCTTTTTCGAAACTATTTCCAGTTATACAGGCACAGGCATGGCTGTGTGCTAAGAAGTTTGCTTCCCACATCGTTCAGGGTTCGGTCCTATGGTGTGGCACCTTGGGTAAATGTCTTCTATGTTAGCCTTGGACCTATCGAAGCCTTGTCAAGTTATTTCACCACCACGTCATAGACTGTCTTTTCGGTTCGCCTTTCTTTGAGTGACCTGATAAGACTTTATTCTACGTTCCTTTGTCAGGATAATTTTGTCTTTGGGAAAGCTACCACGCTCAGCAGCCAAAGATCTGCACTTGAACATCAACTGTATGGATCATTGTTATCTGGGAAGTAGTATTACATTTAAATTCTAATTGATCCAATAGTAGTACTTTCTACTGCAATGAGTTCAGTTTTATATTGATAAAGCAAGAGAAGGAGGGAAAAGAACCTAACGTTAGAAAGAGAGAAACAGGTTGAGAGAGACAGACTTATAGAGACATTTTGAGAAATAAAAAGTGATAGTGGAGAAAACCAATAATGAGAGACATTGCTGAAATAGATTGACGCAGAGACTAACTGATAGGAAGCGACAGACAAATAGACGGGCAGACAAAGATGCTGAAAAAGAGAGAAACTGAAATGAGAGAAAGTCAGGTACGTAGAGGGAGTCAGAGAGAGAGAGAGAGAGAGAGAGAGAGAGAGGAAGAAAGAAAGAGAGAAAGGGTGAGAGAGAGGAGAGAGAGAGGGGGGGAGACGGATTGATGGATATGGTGATTAACACTATCAGACTGATTGATAATAAACTACCTCTTCTGAGAAGTGTTTAGTTTAGAAGAAAAAGAGATCGATATTTAGTAAATGTAGAATTTTTGAAGATTATATTGGTCAATAAAACGATAAAGAGTATATTTAGGGAAATTTGATATTTTGTACACTTATTGAGAAGGGAAGTCATTTAACAATAGAGATTGTAGAGAAAAATAAATGTATTCAATATTTTAACTTTACAAAAAAGATGATGGTGACACCAAAACATATATTGTCTTTTGAAAATGAGGAAAACAAACAATGTTGGTATTTTAGACAATAAAATATCTACGATAATTCTATTGAAGAGAGATAAAGTGAATCTAAATTGAATCTTCTTAAATTGGAAAATGGTGAAATAAAACTATTGTTATTATGAAGCAAAACAATGTTAACAATATAGCGGAGATAAAATGCCTCTGAAGAATGTTCTTCATACTAAATACAAATGCGGTGGGATCTCACATATGTAACAAAGTTAGTTAAAAATTCTTCAGTAAACTGAGGTTATCTACGCAATTAAACACAAAAACTCCCCTCTCAGAATGTTTAAATCCAAAGGCAACAAGGAAGGATTGGAATTTCTTTTTCTTCCTGAAGAATCCAACAAAAGCCAAGATTTTGTAATTTGTAAAAACATCTCTCTAGAACAAAGTCAACACGCGTTAGAGACTTGTATAAAATGTTCACAGCAATTTCAATGTGGGGCAACGAATTAAATCTTTTAGAAAATTTCTAACTTAAGTTCAAATCTTCCCGTTTTGCCTTACTCCAACCCAGAATCGATGAAAGAGTATACTAACAAACTTTTGCAGTGTTGAAGTATATTCCTGAGTATAAATGATTACACTAACGAATCTGCCAGCTGACCTAACTATACTACTACTACTACTACTACTACTACTACTACTACTACTACTACTACTACTACTGACGACGACAACAACAACAGCAACAATAAAATAATAATAATAATAATAATAATAATAATAATAATAATAATAATAATAATAAGAAGAAGAAGAAGAAGAAGAAGAAGAAGAAGAAGAAGAAGAAGAAGAATGGTTTCAAATTTTGGCACCAAACTAGCAATTTCGGAGGAGGGATACGTCGATTTGATTGTTTCCAGTACTCAACTGGTACTTATTTTATCGACCCTGAAATGATCAAAGGCAAAACTGACCCCAGCGGAGTTTCAACTTAGAACGAGGAGACGGACGAAATGTATTTCGCTCGGCGTGCTGACGATTCTGCTAGTTCGGCACCTTCATAATATTATTATTAATAATAATTAATAATAATAACAATAACAATAATAATAATATTTTATTGGCTACAAAGCCCAAACGCAAAAACAAAGGATAATACAAAACAAAGAACAGTGGCGTTTTACATACACTGCGTGTAAAGCATTATAAACAATAACACTTAACATGAAAAAAATTCGAACAATAAAATTCCCGAAAAGGGGGTAAAGTTCACCTAAAGGCATCCAAGGAATCTAACACATCCTTGATAACCCGAACGCCAAGAGTATCTCGGCCGGGCACACCTTCCCTCTCCATTCCCTCCAGCCTACTGGTGCATACTCAGAATAGGCCCATCCACAAAGGACATCCTCGCCACACTCATCTACCTTTTATTTACTACAACCACCAGACAGGGGAAAACTGCCTGTCCTTCCCGCCCCAAAAGAAAGCAGCAGGGTTATTTTCCCGATGGACTCCGCCGATAATCGGATCCGTCCTACACGCGACAAAAGCTGTTCGATAAAGTTTCACCCGTCAGCAATTTCATCATTCTACGCACATCTTGAACAGGTCCGTCTAACGGCACTTTCATACTTGTAGAGCTTTCTCGAACCGGAAGAGATTTCCGGTAGCACTGCCGGATACGGCAATTATCCATAGTCCCCAGCCAGAAAGACCTCCAGAAAATACCAGCCAATTGATCTCCCCTGATGCTCAATGATTACCCTAGAACGCCATCGCTTTTCTAATCCCCTATAGAATTCCAGTGTGCAACCTCCAAGGAACGCATTGATCGACTGTCAGAGGGCTGAGTACTTGCCAACATTCCAGGTGCCAAACACCCTTCCTCGCTCTATGCTTGATTCAGAACTATTGCTCCGTCAATGAGACAAGCTGCAGAAAAATCCATTCTGAAAAACGACGACCTCACCTGCTCACCTGCGCATCATTAGCTACGGCATGTCTAATCCTCAACTCAGCGGCTGCTGACAGCAGATGAACCGTCTTACGAGCGGAACACATCCCTTCCTCAGAAAGCGGTGGAACAAACGCTCCAGGTTGATCAGTCACGAAGCAGGACAAGGGACGATGGAAGCGATGTACGAATTAACCACCTGCGCTTGAGTTTTCAGAAACAGCTTCTCCTCTGCCCATTTCTTAGTGAGACTGGCCACTCTGCTTGTCACTCCCTCCCCAGTTCCTGCCTACCTAGAGGTCTGGACTAAATTAGACCCCGAGGAATTTAACCGATTCTTCCATCCAGCGACCTACGACGCTGTCTGATGGCATAGACCTGCCTTTGCAGGTGCCGAGCTGCAGGTCCACCAACTTCTCTTGGTTAATATTTACTCGCGTTACCACTTCCCTTATGATAGTGCTGATCACCTCGATTTTCGAGATGTCCGATATTATTACGGTGACGTCATCGGCATAAGGTGACACAAACTTTCCACATTCCAGTTCATGCGGAATGCCCCTCGAAACATCCAGCTTACGTAGTAATGGCTTGAGAGCCACCACATACAGAAGGGGTAAGAGCGGGTATCTTTAGTGGATTAAACGTACGATGCTAAATGATTCCGTGAAGTGACTTTGACCATTCCAGCAATCCAGATTCTGAAAATAGGAGCGAAACCAGCCGATGCGAGAACAGTCTTTAAGTATTGGTGATCGACCCTAACAAAAGCTTTCGATTGATCCAAACAGATCAGGGCCCTACCTATTCCAGGTTCCTTACCAACCTTTTCTGTGACATAATGCATGAAATGTAGGTTGTCATGGACAAATCTGTTTGGGATAGCGTATGTCTGCACTTCACAGGCCAGTTTATCGACGACAAGCGCCAACTTCTTGGCTAATAATAACAACAACAACTACTACTACAACAATAAAACAACAACAATAATTAAAACAAAGCATTTTAAGCATCTCTTTTAGGACATCCGCATGCAAAAAAAAAAAAAAAGGAAAAAACAGAAATGAATTACTTATCTCGATTCCATCGCACATTAACTCCCAATACCACCTCCCTGTGAGTTCCAGTTTAAACTATGCTTCATTTGAAGCTGACACCTATAATCAATTCCATTACGGCAACTAATGTCAGCGAAATGTGTTATATCGACTTTAAACTATGATTAATTTAGTCAAAAGTTCGGTCATAATTAATGCGGTGATAATGACCTGTATTCCCTGTTGCCATGGTATTATTGGAAAAAAAAATTATGTGGTAATGATGATGAAGGTGATAATGAAATGGGTGGAAACTGTAGCTTGAAAATTAAGAAATATCTCCTGCTATTTATATATTGTGAATTAAACAGCATCAAATGTCATGAATCATAAATCACCAATGTAATATATTAATATAAAAATGTGAGACACGATTATACAATGTATTTTATGCTTTGATTTTCATTCGGGGGTTATAATTATAATTAATAAGAAAAGAAAGTATAGATTTAAAGAATATTCCTAATGATCTATTCGAATGTGAATGCAACTCTCGTACCTGTGTATATTTGCGTGTATATATACGATATATATATATATATCAGTGGCGACTCTGGCACTAGAGCTGATAAATTTAGTAAAATGATTTAAGCTGATTTAGTTTCTGCCAAAACTGACTTCAAGTATGTAATTGCAGCCAGTAACTCAGCTCCTTTTATTGAGCCTGGTCGCAGACCATTTCTTTTTGTTCAGCGTCTGGTGGTCATCTTAGAGGTGCCCTGTGTCCCAAAATATCATTCGTGGCAGACGTTCTCTCGATATCATTTACACGCACCTGACTCGGGCTCAGAAGTTACAGTCCGAGTTGTTATCTATAATCGTAAAAATTAAAAGTAATTCAAATTAAATGTTTTCTTGGAACAATAAATTTCTATAGAAATTAGGATTTAAATTCCAATCTATGAAAAGTTTCTGTTCTACAATATTCTTAAAGGAACGAAAAATTATCCAGCAACTCGGGCTAATACGAACGAAACTAGTAACTATAAAAAAACTAACTGGTATATCTTGTCAAGATATCAGATCGCTGATGTTTGCTGTGCATTCCCCTGTCGTTATTTGATTGTTGTTATTCTGTGCGTCTGTGAGTAAATATCAGTTGTGTTTTGCAGGGTTCCTTTAATTTTACCCTTAACTTAGAAATGGAGAAATACATAGTGCTAGATATTAAAAAAACAAGCCATTTCGGGCTAGAAATATTGCAGCAAAACGTGAAATTCTTCGAGCAGGCATGTATTCTAAGTGAAATCTGTGACGAGCCGGAGTGACACTGACGATTTGGAGTCGCCTCTGATGTATATATATATATATATATATATATATATA
>NC_068996.1:32230465-32236270 GCF_001194135.2 Octopus bimaculoides | reverse complement strand
ATATATATATATATATATATATATATATATATGACTGGAAAAATATTCTCTATTCTAAACCTGTTGTATTATATATGCCACATTTACATTGTAGCAATAACATTATGTTATTCATCTGAATATTAAAAGCGATTCCCAGATAACTGATGTTTATAATGTAAAAACTTTCTTTACATGCTATACCAATAAGTGCTTCTTACATTTTCATATCTCTTTTTATCGTCATTTGAATTCTACACCTGAGAGAGCAAACATGAACATGTGGTTTACATGTCACTTGTCAGCTTTGAGATATATGATATGAGTGAAACACGGTTACCAGTTTAGTTCTAGAAAACACTCGTCCAATAAAATTATTAGAGCGGACCCTATTTATGTATTATGCCGTAGAATTAATAAATGTCATATCACTGATATCTCTGGCATACGATCATCTAACATTTGGTGAATTTCTATATCTTATCTAAAGTATAAGAAGAAAACTACAATCTTTTTCCAGTGTACAGCTTTATTTTTTACACACGTATGTGTGTGTGTGTAAGTTTGTCTGCGTGTGTCTGTCTGTGTCTGTGACTGTGTCTGTGTGCATGTGTGTGTGTGACTGGAACGACAAGAGAGCATCTATTTACGTTTACCTTCATTTATTTTCAATTAGAAACAAGAAAATAAATAAATAGTTGAATTTCTACCTACAGATTTTCTGAATATTGAACAGTCACATCTCTGAAGGGATCAGTAACTTGTCTGCGTTCCTGCTTACTAGTTCTCTAGTCCTTGCTAAAATAACTCTAAGGTTCTTAGACTCCATTCTTTGCTTCCATACTTGAAATTTCTTCTCTAACTTTAAAAGGGATTCAGTTATAAGAACAAGGTCATCAGCATAGAAGAGATTCCAAGGGCAACAGGTCTTAAATTCCTCTGTTATGGCCTGGAGAACTATGATGAACAATATAGAGCTGAGAACCAATCATTGGTGAACTCCTACTTGCACACTAAATTCGTTGCTGAACTCATTGTCGTCTTTCACCTTACTGATAGCATTTTTGTACATGGGTTAGAAGGCTCTCACCAACCCTCATCTACCCCTAGCTTCCCCATAGGCCACCAGATGTGTAAGCGAACGCATTCTCCATCTGGACAAATGTCAAGTGCAGCGGTTAATGTTTTGCTAAATGCTTCTCCAGCAGTTACCTTACAAAGAAGATAGCCCCAGTAGTGCAAGCTCCATCTCATGTAGGCTAACTCATTTCCTATCTAGTTGTGCTATGGCACACTCTGTAAATTTCATGACCTGGTGCTGAAATTTGATAAATTTGTAATTATTTTTGTTTCTGGCATCATCTTTCACTTTGCAGCAGTTGACTAAATGCTGCTATACTAGTCGTTGTATATAAACTCAAGCCTGGACAACCTTACATATATCCAGTATGTAATCTCTCTCTCACATATGCACACAAACACACACATACACAAACACACATACACAATACAAACACGTGCACGCGCACGCACACACACACACATTGAGTCATTTATGACCAAAAAACATACTGGTATTAATTACTGAAAAAAAGTGTTAGAATGCAGTTGGTCAAAGATCGGTACAATTTCATAAGGCGCTAAAAATAACAGGACATTTAAAAGAATTTGTTCCAATGTCAGCTACAGTTATTACCTAGCAGCATGGTATTTTAATTTTTGAAGTGGAAATGCAATTGGTGGTTTAGTTAGGGGATCAAAATCAACAAAAGACATTTTGGTTAATTTCAAGAAAAACCTCGAAGCCAATTTAAAAACTACACCAGCAGCTTCTGAAGATGATTTTGGGGAAAAATCTTATGAATAAAGTCTGCTGGACCAGATGAGAAGACAGTTCAGTTATTTCAATGTGGGAGTGAACTTGCATAATATTAAAGTACAATATCCGCATAATAGCAGGTGCTGATTTAAGTATCCACTAATAAAACCAAAATATGTCCATAAATGTTATCTGCACTGCCAATAAAGATCGCGTGTTCCTCTTATGTATGAAAATTCAGTTTTCCGTTAGATTAAATCTAAATTTCTTTAAATTACTACATTTTTTTCTTTAGTAGTCATCCAAATTTCTTCTAAGTTTTTGCTTTATTTTGGAATATGTAGTCTATTCCGAATATCATTCCCTACTCCATCATCCATCTAATGTTATAAGGTTGGGACAATGATATATAGCTTCATTGAAATGATTTGACTACCTAGAAGTTCCAGCTAAATAATCCTTAAACTGTGACATACTATTGGATTGTCCGGAAAGTTCGTGCCGATTTTTAAAGGAAAGAAAAAAGTCTATAAATACTTGCCATTACATTTTTATTCAACCAAATATGAACCATTTTGTTACACAATGCGTCTCCATCTCTCTTTTAACTTGAAAATAACCTCTTCCCAGAATTGAGGTGGTTTCATGGCAAATAAGTCGAAAAGTAAGCTACTATAAATCGGCACGAACTTTCCGGACAACCCAATATTTTAAATAGAACTTGGCATTGTATGACATACTTCAAGTAAAAACTGCCCGAAAAGAAGGCGTGAAATTCAAGAATCAAATGGTTTTGATAAAATGTTGTTCGGTTATTCAAAACACAGTTTAAGCTAAACCTACGACATCATCTACATAAAAATTGTCTGAAACGTGACACAGTCAAACATTCAAGCATACTACTACTACTACTACTACTACTACTACTACTACTACTACTACTACTACTACTACTGTTGTTGTTGTTGTTGTTGCTGCTGCTGCTGCTGCTATTACTATTATCAGCATATCTGTCACATATATACACCTGTACCTTACCTATCACCATACATACATCCCTCTATCAATTATAGTGGTCATATAGTATTATTAGTGTTCACACATACTCCTTTTGCACCTTTAATTTTGTCAACCAAACAAAGGAGCTTCGACCTGCTAGAAATAATAGCCAATCATCGTACATTCTTAAATATTTTAAGGAAATATGAAGTAATGTAGGGACTATAGGTACTAACACCTAAAGGACGGTCGTGACAAATTTTGTTATAGATTTTCTCTACAAAGATTGGCGTGAGGCTAAACAATAACATAATGTACATTTGCATTGTTATATCTAATATTCACATAATATTATCATTAAATTATGCCATCAACTCAAACTACATTATCATTACTACAACGCTACACCACTGTTACGACTGCTACAATCGCTCCCATCACCACTTTCGCATTAGCCACCACTGCTACGGCAACAATCAGTTCCACTACTACCATTACTACAACTCAACACCACCACTACGATTTCCACTACCACCGCCACCACTGCCGCCGCCGCCGCCGCCGCCACCAGCAGCAGCACCACCACCACCACCACCACCACCACCTCAACCACTTTCATATATTGTACCACAACAATGATTGTTAATGTTCCGAAGATAATCGTCATTTCCGAAAAGGAAAACTGCTGTAAGATACTTAACACAGCTTTCTCTAGCTGTCACAGTGAAATACAAACCTTCAATCTCCATAATACATTACACACTGCCTCCATTATCACTGCCACCTACATATCACACTTACCCTATTTATAATTCCTTTCTCCACTTCAATCTCTCTTCAATCCCTCATTCGCATTTCTCTCATCCCTCTCCCCATATCTGTCTACCTTTCCATCTCTCTAAGATCCTCTCTCTGCTTCACCACTCAATCCCTCTGTATAAACATTTACTTCCCTTCTCTGTCTCTACCTGTTTTTCTCTCGTTCACTCTCTCTCTCTCTCTCTCTCTCTCTCTCTCTCTCTCTCTCTCTGGCTATTTCCCGATCTCACTCCTTTTTTTTCATTCATATAATCTTGTTTCTTCTTATCTCTTTCATTTCGTCTTGATTGTTGTTGATGGTGTCATTCTTCTGTCTATCTTCTTTCCGAATCCCATTCCCGCTACTACCACCCAACCAACCACCAACCTCATTTTTTCTCACCTTGCAATATCTTCTAATACTTCCCTTTCATCGTACACTGACACCAGTTCACAAACAGACACACTGAAACACACACACACACACACACACACACACACATACACACACACATTATAACGTCTCAGCCATTTAAGGAACACTCAAACAGGCACATATGTCTGCACATACACTCAAAGACACACAGATACACTTATGTGTGCGTGCAGAATGTCACTGAAACAAAAAAAATATCTTCAGTCGTTTACTTCATATCTCCCTATCCCTCCATCCACATGTAACACACACACACACACGCGCGCGTGCACACATACATACACACACCGTGGCAGTGGTAGTAGTAAATGATCGACGACAGACTGCCGTCGTGTGTAAAAGATGTCATTTCAAGTCGCCCGTTAGGCGAAGGGAGACACTTTCAGAATAATTGTTTGTGTTCGTTCCTATAGCGGCTGTCGCCTTGCCATCAAAAGATCCATCTGCCAACGATCAAACCCGACACACGACAAGCTAGGCGAGATATCATTGGAAGTGAATTGCCTAGAGGGGCGCGGAAACCTGAAATCATTTATATCCCTACACACCTCTCTCCCAGACTCTCACATTGTCTCCCCTCTCACACTCCCTGAATTTACTATTTCACTCTCATGGCTGACTGACGATACGTCCATCTATCTATTTTGTGATACCTCTTCTTTTCCCTCTTCCTCTGTCTGTTTGTCTGTCTGCCTCTTTCTCTCTTTCATTCTCCTTTCCCACTCTCTCTCTTTCTCCCTTTCCCACTCTCTCTATTCGTCTCTTACATACACATACACACACAAACATGCGTATATACGTAAAGACAATTTCCTTTACAACACAAATTTTACTCATCAAAACGATAACAGACACACGTGTCTTCTGATGAGTGTGTGTGCATGGTTATATGTGTGTATGTTGTGTGTGTTGTGTGTGTTGTGTGTTGTGTGTGTGTGTGTTCTGAAGTGATAGCACACATGAACAAACTGACTTTCACAAAGATACATTTATGTATGAAGTCCAGACATGCACTGAAATAAATTCACGCACACACACTCGAACACAGACGCACATATAGAAATGTATTTTAAGTGCTCACAACACTCTTCACTTTCAAATGTATTTTTATGTTTATGTCTTGTATATGTTTTCTTAAAAGCATGCGCATATATGTGTGAACACGGAAAAACTAAAAAGAGAACTGACATATAAATAGATAGGCAAGAATTACGTTAAAAATGTAAACGCAATTAGATACATACGCACACCAAAACATACGTTAAATAACATACATTTACAGCTAGAAATGTATGTACATATCAGCATGTATGTATACATACACATACACACACACATACACACCCACACGTGCTCGCACACACACATACGCATACACACATGCGCTCGCGCACAAACGTACACACACACACATCTACACACCCATCACCTAATAGAGAACCATATGTACTTTCGGTAATATCGAAAGGCGGGTACCAACACGCCCGCCTACATTCCGATTGCACACGATAGTAAATCACTTCCTTCTCAGTATATCAACAAAGGTTTTTCAGTAATTACATACAACACAGATATATACTTCAAGTGATTTCAGATCTCTTAAACACAGCAGATCTTAGAAAAGATGTGCATTTAATTACAGTATACGCGCGCGCACACATACTCACATGCGCGCGCGCACGCACGCACGCACACATTCATACATACATGCATACATATATAATACATATATATATATGTGTGTATATATATATATATATATATATATATATAT
>NC_068996.1:32219460-32230100 GCF_001194135.2 Octopus bimaculoides | reverse complement strand
ACACACACACACACACACACACACACACACACACACACATATATATATATATATATATATATATATAATTCCGTTTCATTTTTTTTCCCTCACAAAAATTTTATAAAAACTTAATTCCTACCTTTAATCAATTAAGCCTCAAAATCACGGTTACTTCTAATTTGTCAGAAGTCCAATGTTTATGTTCCCTTAGATCTAAACTCTCATTCTTGAAAACTGTGCAATAAGCTCAACGAAAATTTTTTCCACATATACAAACAACCCTGCCACCATCCCACACTGTTTAAAAACCTGATAACTAACATTGGCACCTCTCTTCTTCTAAAGGAATTTTTGATAAGGCAGCCCCCTGCCATAACAATTCCCCAGATAATAGTGGTTTGAAAGATAAGTTATATTACAACCCTTCTTGTAATAATACGAATGATAAAGATTAACCTAAGAATAGGCTTAAGAAAATAATTCAGTTCGCCCCCACTTCTCCCTAAGTGTTAAAATTAACGTAGGTAAAAGATTCCTGTTTCTTTTAGACAAGCGCTTACCAGAAAATCATAAATACAGAAAAATCTTTAACAGTCATTCAAACAAATGATATAGCTGCTGCCCCAATGTAAAGAGCATCATTACCTGCAAACAGCACCAAGAGTCCAATCCCAGTTGTAACTCTCGAGACTCTGGAGCTTGTCAATTCGACCAGAGGTGCATGAAAAACTCTGGCAAAAGTTACAATAACGCTGCATGATAACATAACCAAAAAGAAGAATTACATCGGGTTATGCGAAGGCGACTTCAAAAGTCGCTATGCTGACCACTTATCCTCTTTCCGGTATATGGACAAAATTAAAGCCACTAAATTGGCTAGCCACGTTCGAGGTTTGAGAACCATTTCCACACCTACTACAATCAAGGGAAAATCGTAGAAAAATCCATGCCAAATGTGAATGGATAAAAAAACATTCAAGTTATGCTTACCCGAAAGATCGCACATCCATTTTATATCTAAAATGTCAACCGCACTGCAGAATTCCGGATCAGAAATTCTCAACACATGCAAACCAATAGAGAAGATTCTTTTGGCGAATTGGGAGTGACTGTGTGGTAAGTAGCTTGCTTACGAACCATATGGTCTTGGGTTCAGTCCCACTGCGTGGCACCTTGGGCAAGTGTATTCTACTATAGCCTCGGGCCGACCAAAGCCTTGAGAGTGGATTTGGTAGACGGAAACTGAAAGAAGCCTGTCGTATATATGTGCATATGTACATATATATGTGTGTGTGTGTGTGTGTGTGTGTGTGTGTGTGTGTGTGTGTCCTCCAGCATCGCTTGACAACCGATGATGGTGTGTTTACGTCCCCGTAACTTATTGGTTCGGCAAAAGAGGCCGATAGAATAAGTACTAGGCTTACAAAGAATAAGGGGTCGATTTGATTCGACTAGAGGCGGTGCTCCAGTATGGCCGCAGTCAAATGACTGAAACAAGTAAAAGAGTAAAAGAGAGTACAGATTGAGCAGCCGTATCGCAGACTTTAACAGACATTCGATCAAATAATATACTTCCATTGATTAATATCAACTTCTGTTGATTCTATATCATCTAGCCATACGACATTAGGCTCAGAGGGAACATTACTCTAATCCTTTTTTCTTTATTTTTTGGCTTTTTCCTTTTCCGTTATTTTTTTTCGTTGTTTGTTTTTTCACCATTTCACTTTTTGAACGCATCTTAATCTTGTATTTTTTTCCTCGTGATATCTCCTGTTCTATTGTCCTGATTTGTAACTTGTATGTTTCCAGAGCCTCAAAATTACTTAGAGACACTAGGCGTGCTTTAAAACCTGCCTAGTTAATATTTCCGATGTATGAAACTAGTAATAGCTCATAATTATATACTGTGTACACTAAACTATATACATGCATAGACGCGCGCACGCACTCACACACACACACACACACACACACACACACACACACACACACACACACACACACACACACACACACACAGAAAGTGAGAGAAAGAGAGAGAAGTACATAGTAAGACGTATACATACATCTCAACTACACGACAATGTATATATTTCCTTTTGTTCTATTTCAGCCATCAGACAGCTGCCATTTAAGCGTATAGACACTAATGGCTACCTCTATACTTGACTGGTAGCTGTTTTACCAAACTCGATGCATAGAAATAAGAAAATAACTGGGCTCTATATTTTTATGATGTCATTCCGATCCTGCCACCCACTGCTTTATGGTGTCTATATATATAGTGTTACAGATTAAACTTCGCAACACAAACTATAATGATTAGAAAGAAGGCCTATAACAAGAAGTTGAGAGACGTTTATGAATCTGTATATGTCTGCATGTATGTGCGTGTTTATATATGTGTATGTGAACGTACTTATACACATAATACACGCGCGCGCGCATATATATTCATATACGCACATGCATATGAAGTTTTGTGAATGAAATCGGAAGAGGGCGTTCAAAACAAAGTATAGGGCATATTGGCTTTTAAACTGAATTCTTTTATTCGTTATACGAGTTCCAGGCTTAGCACTGGCTTGAAACTGAAGTCGTGAGAAAATGGATTTAGTTGAAATAAGTTATGTACATGACCCAAGATCAACATGTGTTTGTGCGTTTGTGTTAATATATGTCTGTGTGTCTTTATATACATTAAGAGCAGTGCCCCGGTATGACCTCAAACAATGGCTAAATCCTGTAAAATATAATAAATATATACACATAACCATACATATATTTTCCGGGAAATATTATATTACACATCAAAGGACTAAGAAATCAATTCTAGTATTGCTCTAAAATTATTTGACGTATTCATTTTTAGAGAAGTTATGCAGCTTCAACAAACAGAAGTATACTTGTTGTGTCTCACCAACTGAGTCTCCGCAGCTTCGGTGTATATAGAGCTACGTATAGTTCTTAAACTTGCTTAAAGTATTCTCTATATACAGTAAATCATTAAAAAAAAAAAAAGAAATTCGACAGACAGTTTTAGAAATTCTATCCTTGTTGTTTTCTTAACTTATATAAAGCGTTATAACCACAATATTATTTCATAACATTATGTAAACTGAATTGCAGTAAAATTTTTCTCCTGGATGTCCATTTTCATGTAATGAAATAAGGAAATGAAATAATAATCTTGGCATGCATGATTGTGCTACTATCTAAGCCAGACCTCAACGATAACGAACCGCTTTTGAAATAAATTTGCTTTGTAACCCTAAAATTCTTTTATACGGAACCCGATATCCTGATATCTTTATTAGTGATGTGTGTATATATCAAAGTAAGAATACATATAAATTCGTAATAGCAGATGCAGTATAGTAATAGAACAATATTCTCTCTTTCTTTCTCTCTTTCTCTTTTTGCGATTGCTTATATATATATATGAACGTATGAATACATACTACTATAGTAAATTTGTCTGCAATTTCAGATATGAAATTAAGTTATAATCATCATTAACAAATAACTAAATTGCTACGACTGCAATTAACTAATTGAGAGAAACAAATCGAAGATATAAGCTTGTATGTATCTCATCATTAGTTTAGACAATACTACTTGCATATTTAAAATAAGAAATAAAGATTTCCATAAAAATGTCGGGGAAGCATATTTGATCTACGATCTCGCACTATAGACAAAAGAAATGAAATTTAAATCATTAAAATCATTAAAACTGGCATGAATAAATACAAGATGACATTATAAAAGGAAAGTAAGAATAGAGAAGGTCATGTAAAAGAAAGAGACTATACAAAGGGAAAACCTAGACACACAGACAAAAGTTTTAAAATATTGATGAGGATGAATGAGCCAATGGAAATATAACTAGTAATACACACGATACAATTATATTTCGCAAATTACTTTAAATCGTTATCTTCTGTTGTCTTTACGTCATATCCGCAAAATAAATATATGACTGAGAAGCACTCTTTATATAAATGCATATACATACATACATACATACATACATACATACATATATATATATATATATATATATATATATATATATATATCTTGTAGCCACCGTCATTCATTTTCTCTACCCTATTATGTGATAGCAAAATGATGTATTGAAAATTTTAATCCAGTAACTTTACTTCTATATCATGAATATCTTGACCTAATTCTTTAATACCATGTGAGGATGTATATTTATAGTTTTAGAAAGAAGTGAAAACGGATTACAAATATCGAGTTGCCTGTTTACATGTATTCAGTTCAAGACATTTGGCATTATGTCGGTGCTTTTCCGGTGTATTGAATAAATTTTTTTTTGTCCAATTTCACTCATTTAATATTTAGGGGCTTTTGTATTATTTTTACTGGGGAAGCGTATTTCCAGAATTGTCATTGAAGTACTCAACCGTATAAATTAATCAAATCAAGCGCAGACATCATCAATCCAGTTGACACATAAATATAGCTTCCAGTATCAATATATGAGTTATTTTCTTTTTATCTGTAATAGCAGTTCAATCTTCATTTATGTTTCAAGAACACCGCTCCTCAGCGTTTTGATTTCAACTGAGAATTGTAAGTAGGAAGAATAATTGAAGTGAATTCACTCAAAGTGGAATCGAACCTGAATGTTATTCTTTATTTGTAGGAAATTAACAGCGATTTATAGTATTCACTATCGTGTTCTTATGTAATGTTTACTATTTTCCACCTATGTACTCACTGTCTTGTTGTGCTTCTATAATGTTTACTATTTTCAACCTATGTAATTTAAAAGGAACGACAGATCTCTGGCTCAAGAAAATTTAAAGCATAAATCTTCATTGAAGGGACAGTACTACTATTAATTATGTTATTCGAATTATTCCATATGATTCTGTACAGAGTATTGTGTAAATAACAGCGGATCTATGTTTTTATAGTTTACAAAAGATCATGAAAATCCTGAACTATTGACAACATCTCTTAAGTAAGACCTCGCCATAAGTGCTACACGTTGGCTAATAGACGCGTACCATAGCCGTTTTGTGCGTGAAAATCTGTAAGTAGAAAACTTACGGATGCCCATCGGGTAAGCTGTAATTGTTATTTAAAGAGCCACTTTTGTCACACAATGTGACACATTGACTCTGATTGAATATTGCGTTAAATACATGTATCTGAAATAATCGGCCGCTTACATTATAAATTAATGAGTGCGTAAGTCGCCTTGACTGAACTACAGGAATAATCGCCGTCAAAAACAACGGAGGATCCATTTTCTTTTATTTGTTAGAGAAAAACGATGTGACACTAGTCGTGACAGTGACTATAAGTTTGGTATATAATAGCTTTTAATGAACATGGGATACACCAGTAATTAATACCATAGGACATTCCACTCCAAAGACACATACAAGCACATTCAAACACGCGCACGTGTGCTTATACATGTATTGTAAGGGACAACAAGAGTGACAAAAACAAGTGAAGGAAAGATCCACATCTAAAATAACATTTGATGTTTCGTTATTAAGCTTCGATGAATTTCTAATAGCGTATGTCATTAGACGAATATATATTGTTGTTAGTGATGGCAGATTTGTCGATTTTTATGTGAGGTGGAGAAATGTGGTTGGAAGGTTTGATAGTTAAAATTATTGTTTAGCTCCAGATCAAGACTAATTCAACAAACTTATGATCAAAATCGTCTCATTATATTTTAAAGCTCAGCATTATCTAATGTGAACTAGGTTTGAAGATGATACAATGTGAGTTGCGGGAGATTTGGGTGCTATTCATGCAGACCGAGGTGCTATGGAGAGGTTAGCTCGGAGACATTGTTAGGAGGCAGAAGTAACTCTGGCAACAGTGGTAGTAGTAGTAGTAGTAGTAGTAGTAGTAGGGAGTGATGGTGGTGGTGGTTGTGATGGTTATATTGGTGGTAATGATGAATACGCAACGAGTACTGGATATTGTTGAGGTTTATAAAATAGCAAAGATATGAAGAAAAAGAAAATGTAATGCGTTTGCTTATAAATGTATGATACCTACACATACTTACACATACTCAGGCGTGTATATATGTGCATGTATGCGTATGCGTGCGTGTGTGTTCATGTGTGTGTATGTGCGTGTGTGTGTGTATGTGTGTGTGTGCGTGTGTGTGTTTGCATGTACGTATTTATGTATTGATTTCCGTGTTAACGGTGGACGTATGTTAACTTGTTCAGTTTGCCTGTCTATTCACAGAGATACTGCCCTAGAAAAATGAAAAATACCCACTGGAAGAAACAATTTTTCACTGCTACAAGACAAATGACAGTAATTCATATCTTTACACTATTCCTATATCTACTTGTCTTTCATTTCTCTTTCTCCATTTCAAACATTCATTCTCAATTTCTCTCCTTCTCTCCTCTTCACTCTCTCTCTCTCTCTCTCTCTCTCTCTCTCTCTCTCTCTCTCTCTCTCTCTCTCTCTCTTTTTCGCTCTCTCGCGCTATATTCTACTTTCTGATTTATTTATTTCAGTTCTTCACAGTTTCCTCTTCACGTGCTTTCTTACTTCATCGCTCATTCTCTGATCGCTTCAGGCGTGTATTGTTATTAGCATCAGCTTAGACGGCAACATTCTAACCACCACCACCACCACCACCATCATCACCATCATCGTCATCATCGTCAATAACAACAACAGCAGCAGCAGCAGCAGCAACAACAACAATATAAACTACACTGCCAACATCGATATCAGAATCATCAACAAAAACAATTTAAAAATCATTTTTAACGGCAGAAATTCGAACAATTCAAGCAAACGCAAATGTTTTTGACTTTGACGATCACTGCCATGGCTATAAAAATCTCTCCCTTTCACCTGATCCACTACCACTTTCTCATCTTCTTCTTCTTCTTCTTCTTCTTCTTCTTCTTCTTCTTCTTCTTCTTCTTCTTCTTCTTCTTCCTCCCTTCTCCTCCTCCTCCTCCGCCTTATAATCCTTCATCTTTTCCCCCTTATATTCCTCCCCTCCCCCCTTATATTTCCTCCTCCTCTTCTCACTACTACTACTACTACTACTACTACTACTACTACTACTACTACTACTACTACTACTACTACTACTACTACTACTACTAGGCGTTTTGATTTTATTGCGTGATTTCGCAGTACCACCGATCATTATTTTAAGTGCCATGGGTATGTGCAGTGTTTTGATTTTGTATTTACTACTCTATTATGTTCTACTAGTGCCTGGTGGTATTATTTGCTGTATGTTGCTTGCATTTGTAAGTTCTAGTGTAATGGTTACGTATTCGCATTGTTTAAACATTCCCGAAGTATCTATTAATAATAATGGTGAGTATTTCTGCTTCCAGCCGTCACATTCAAGCTATCGTCCTTTTCACTTCATAATATAAAAATAATTATTGTATTTGAGAGATACATGCACGTCTTTGTGGATTGATACTTAAAAAGACATGTCTTTATCTTTGATGCCATCCTGTGTATTGGCATATTATCACTTTGTTATCATTTTCTGCCGTGTGCTGTATCTCCACTTCTTTTCTGTTGATATTTCCAAATGCTAACTTAAATTTAAGCGTTCGAAAAATACATTACGATATATTTCCTGGCGTTTTATGCTGTGAATTCAAATCCAACCGAGATCAAATTTGCTTTCCGTCCTGTGGTCGATGAAATAAAATACTATTCGAATACAAGAGACTACGTAATAGACTAATGGATACGCACAAAATTGTGGTTGGCCGGTGTTTTACAAAGGATTACTTTTACTGGTTACAAATGCCGAATACATTGGTGACAGTGCAGTGATGAAATACACAAGGAAACAACTTACAGGGAACAGAAACGGATTTACATTGAATAAAGATTTATGAATGTAGAGATAAAAATAAGTCAATTACAGATAAACAAAATAACAAGAAAGAACCTCTAAAAAAGGGGAAAGCAGAATAATTTGGAGCATTTCCCACAAGATCTCATGCGCTTTCTTCCAGGTATTGCTGTTAGCCTATCACTGCACATTTAGTGCGGGCCTATTCATTACACTCTACCACTTTTCATAAAAATCTACTGGAGGGAAGCGTCTAACTCTCTACTTTCACCCTTCGCGTACAAGTGATACTTGAAGCTGATGAGGAATTTGCCTGAAAAGAAAACTTTGTCCACGAATCTTTCAAAAGCTTTCAGCAAGCAACTTCCTTCGTAATAGCCATCAAAGAAAACTACCAGCTCTTTCTTGTCAAGTAAAGTGATAGTTTCAGTTGATAGCCGATCTTCAAATCAGAAACATACAGAATTGAAAAGGAACGTTCCGGGGTTGAGTCCCAGTTGTGCATATTCTGAACACGCAAGGAGACCCTTCCCCCTATCATTATGCTCTTTTAGAAAAAAAGCTTTTGGAAATTGTCCAAATAACCATCAGTAGAATGTGGCTGCATGGCCTAGATAATGGAATGGAGCAAGCGACTGGCAACATTCCAGATGCTAATCTTGACCTGCAATGGGCTCAGGACTGAATCTCAGTTAAAGCGATAAGCTGCGCGCCACAGGAACAGCAAAAGATCCTGTTCACGTATGTTGTCAGAAAGCATTCTGCAGATGTGTCAGTCTCAATGCATACCCCACCCCGCGTCAGCAGTCCTAGCACCTTGAGACCTTGGACGTTGGCAGCTAATGGATAATCTTTCCAGTGGAACCGTTCTTTCTACAAGATGCGAATGAACAGATTCCTCTATGGAGCTTGTTGTAACAAGGAGAAGATGGTGAGGTGTTAGCACACAGCTTTCGCTTTCAAAAGCAAGTTCTTATTTGCTTATTTCATAACGACACTAGTGACTCAGCACGCAAAAGTGATAGCTGTAAGATTTAAAAGACCAGATAAGAACCAGTTATTGTTGCACGATAACGAAGCAAGTGTGAATTCGTGTGCTATATCCACAACCGACAAAGATGTATTGAAGCATCCTAGAAAAGGAAACGCTTATCTGAGAAGCTATAAAGTAATGATTCAGGCACATCTTTGACAAGATTAATGTCTAATTCCAAAAGACGTACTCACTAGATCTTTTGAATCATGAAAAGAGAGGGAACGAGAACGAAGCAGTGATAGAATATTAAACGCATCCACGAACACGCACCCGAACAGATACTCACAAACATATATGTATATGTATATAATGATTCGTTATACAAAGTATGTTATATCCCTAATGAAACAATTACAATACATATTGTCTAATACTAAGCAATTAAGTATTTGAAACGTCTGTAGAGACATTTTACAGTTATTGTATCTGTGTTGATTGTTTGATTTACACTTATGCTATTTTGGATTATGGGCCTTATACACACATATGTGTATGTGTGTGTACGTATATCTAGATAAGTATATATATTTCCTCAGCAGAAATTTCTTTGCCAAAGTTGAAAGTTAGTGGTGCTGCAGTTAAATATAACATCAGTTTTGCAAGATTACCTGTCCTTTGACATAATCGAAAGGGTCATATATGTATGAATTCGCCACGCTTAACCTTCTGAGCTCTACCATTTTTATGATATAAATATTAAATGCTGAAAATAATACTTATATTTCATTATAAAACATCAAAATATATTTACATAAAATGCCTCCCCAAAATGTACCCCATTGTAGCACTAAAATCTTTAAAGTATAAACACAAAACATTTGATGATGTCTTATGCAGTAATAGTGAACAAGTCATTATGATAGCATGGTTGGGTTATTAGATATATTAAAATATATCAACCAATCTGAATGCAATGCCGTGTCTATGATTTTGCTTAATCAAGTTTATTGCATGACAGTCACGCTGAAGCTTCCAGCCGTAGTCTGCCATCATAAGTTTTTCCCATCTGTCTTGATACCTTTCCTTTGTCTATCTTATAGCATGGTGGAACCCTGCCCTTTGTTCCTCACTGAGATCAAGATTCTGTGGAAGAGAGGTCCACGTCGCATAAAAGTATACGTTTACGCTCATATTAGCGCCCATATTTTTAAAGTTATTGTACTTCTTTTCAATTAATCCTTCATAGCTGTCAGTTTTCTGTTTATCCTAAAATACTCTTAATAACTGAGAGATAACTGTACCAAACAGAAATTTCAATTTCATTCATCTGTTTCGGAAAAACTGAATCTAAGATGAGTTAACGAATATGAGCACCAATAAATATTCCTGCTTTTAGTTTTGCAATACACAAGTCAAGGAACAATTTGAAAATGTACTTGATGGAATGATCATTGTTCAAAGTTTTAACAAATTGCTTCATTAGTCCTGATTTGATATGGAATGGGGAAGAATAATGGTTCGTTAATGTTGCTCACTGTATCTACGGCCATCACCGCCCTTGAAGGTCATGTTAATTTTATCAATGTTTTGCTTTTTGCACTGTAAGCACATGAAACAAGGGTACGTTGAGTACCACGCAAATTTATCATGCTTTGGTCAAAGAAAATAGACTACGAGTGCTCAAGAAATTGTGAGGAAATGCGTCACACACGAATATACACACGCATGTACACGTACGCACACACACACACACACACACACAAATATATGTATATATATATATATATATATATATATATATATATATATATATAT
>NC_068996.1:32212868-32217469 GCF_001194135.2 Octopus bimaculoides | reverse complement strand
ATACAGACACACCCAAACACAAACACACACATGCACGCACACACACTCACACACACAGAGACAGAGAGGCTGACGAAGCGTATGCGTTGATCGTCTGCTCAACATGTAGCAGCAAAGTTGTTTCTATGACAACAGTAGATGACGTCAAAAGAAGGCAAAATCACTGTCATGTGCCTATATTGACAAGAAAGAAAAATCAAGAGCAACAACGAAAACGACATCTGTAACAATAACCCCAACAACAATTGCAACGGTAACAATAATTCAAATAGCTACAAAAGAAACAAATATGAAAAGGTGAGGAGGGTTTATTCAAATTCGATGAAAATTTCCCAACTTAGTCATTGAGATGTGGATACATGAAGGGTAGTAGCGGTGTTTCGAGTCATGAGTTCATTGCTCCGCCACAGCCATTACCACCATCACTATTTTAACCACTTCCGCAGTGGTAAGGGTTAGCAGTATTATCAACATTGATAGCATCAAGAACTAGAATAACAAGTGTTATTAGATATAGCAAAGCTATCTCAAAATGTTCTACTTGCACTTGTAAGCAGTGAATCCTTCAAAACAACCCGTAATATTGAAAGACAAGATGGCTAGTGTGCACTCTTTTTCCTAGTCTGTGATTGCTGGTGCACAGACAGGAACTGAAGCTGCGCTACCTATACAAATTCTTTGACAATGAACGGGAGAAACAAGGATCGAGACTTGACGCCTGGCTTCTGAAAAAACATCAGGCACTCACAGCTCTTTACCATTCGGGTAGAGGGCTGTGAGTGTAGCAATTTATTGAGGATTAGCACAGGGAAAAAGTGATGATGTCCTTCACCGACCAGTACTATCGAGAAGCTTCTACAGTTTGAGACAGGTAATAAATTACCGTTAGACGAGCTTGTACGAGTTGCGCAAAGAGCGACAAAAATGGTTCTGTGTGAACACGTTCAGTGCCTCGACATTGTTGATTTGTGAAGTTCTATCAAACAGCTGTTTTGTTTGCAAGTGGGATAGATCCGATCATCAACCGACTCTATCATTCTGTTTGTCCAGCTGCTCTCATTTAAATGGACGGGGAAGACAGTCTTCCTATGTCTGGTGGCTAGAGTGAAAAGGGTTAAATGGGGGACAAGTTGAAAGATCTAAGGACAAAAACTCCTTGCTAGGACCGTCATCAACTTTCACTTGAAATGGAGGATGATGAGAAAGCAGTCCTTCAATGAATTTATTGAAAGATGGGCAAGAATGGTAAAAAATGGTATGAGTACATGAGACTGTTGAGAAGTTGGAGAATCATGTTAGAGAGTGTGCTTGCCCTTGATGTTCTAACTGGTCTTGAATCAAAGTAAGTGAAAGAGTAGCAATGGTAGTGATGGTTGCGTCGGCGGTAACGTTGGTGTTGACAATGATACGGCATGGAAAAAATACAGCGAAGGGAGACAGAAAGAAAAGATTAGATTCATATAAGAGAGACTGAGATAGAAAATATGAAAGAAAAGAAGAGAAAACCGTACAAAAACAAAATGGAAAAACAAAAATTAAGAGTTGATTATGTTTAATATGATGATGTTTATTCGATGGTCGTGAAGACTATTTATTGTGTTGTTAGGAGTCGTGGTACTTGTATGGCTGATACGAACATTTACTTGCACTAGAACACATGAATTATATCAGTTATTTTCTTAAAACTTTACTCCACAAAAATAAACGGTTTTCGGTAGACACTTCCAACATACAACCACCAAACCACCACCAACACCATCACTTCCTCCTTCTCCTCCTCTTCATTAAATGACACACAAACAACATCATCACTACAATTAACTATAACAGTTAATCGTGAATGTATATGTGTGTATGTGTTTGCCTGTGTGCATGTTTCTGTATGATTACACGTTTGTATCGATTCTTTGTCGTTTGTTTTTGCATAGTTTCTCTTCTTTCTTTCACAGCACTACAACAAACACTGGAAACAACTTTTTCTTTCATCTTTCCTTCCCTTCTCTCTTTTCTTTCTCTATCTGTCTCTGTCTTTCTGCCTGCCATTCATCCTCTGTACTGTCACAAAACAACAGTCAAATACATGTTACACACGCAAAACCTATAGAATTTCCACAGGTTTTAATAATTAGTGTTTTGTTCTGCAGTCCATAATGTTCTTCATGTCAACCAGTGGTTCTCAAGCAGGATCCATATAAAATTTTGGTGTGGTCCACGCAACAAAATACTAATAGATCCCCAAATAGTATTATTTGGGGATCCAGAACAGCATTATTCTAAGGGCCCCTGAGAACATTTTGCTTCAAACGTATATGTAGGTATGTTTTGCAAGAAACAGCTAGCCTTCTTTCTCTAACATTTTACATGGTTCTACCTACACAAGTTAATGTGTAAAACTCACACACACAAAAAAAAAATAATAAAAAATAAAGAATCAATTTTGAAAGAATTTTCTACATTACTTGTTTTTAAACATCGAATGGCTATGGGGGCCCGCCAGAATAAAACAGCACTCAAAGGGGTCCATAGTTAACAAATGGTTGATAACCCCTGATGTAAGTCCTTAGTGGTCAATAAATTATTATTATTATTATTATTATTATTATTATTATTATTATTATTATTATTGTTATTTTCTCTTTATCACAAGTTTTGTTGGAGCTCCTGGAGTTTTGCATGCCTAAAGCTTACTGACTGCAAGCTGCGGTACCATGTTATTCGTTCTTTTCAGCTATCTAGTACTTCCCTGATTATTCCGGCCGTACCAAGGAGGCAAATCTTTTGTAACAGTTCTGTTAAGCACTCTATCCCAATTTCCTTCATATGACCCTTGATGCCGTTTGACACCGTTCCCAAGGACCCAACAATAATTGGTATTGTCTTCACCTTCATCATTTTCCATAGCCAGGCCATTTCGTACTTAAGAAGGCTGTATCTATCTATCTTTACGCCTCCTTTCTTGACTATTCGTGGGTCAAGGGACATGCAACATCAACTATATAGCGTATGTGGTGCACCTTGCCCACCAAAATTATGTCCGGTCTGCTATACTCTAGCACCTGACCTGTTTGGATTGGGAAATCCCAGAGGATTTTGCTAGTCTCCGACTCTGCCACTCTCCGTGGTTTGTGCTCATACCTCGTCTTGCCTGTCACTGGCCCCCACTTTTCTTACAGTTTCCAATGTAGCACTTTCGCTACCTGGTCGTATCGTCACAACTTGTAGTGGTTTGGAGCAAGTCCAGGGCATTCGTTCGTGATTCTTCTTCTTCTTCTTCTTCTTCTTCTTCTTCTTCTTCTTCTTCTTCTTCTTCTTCTTATTATTATTATTATTATTATTATTATTATTATTATTATTATTATTATTATTATTATTATTATTATTATTATTATTATTATTATTATTATCATCATCATCATCATCATCATCATCATCATCGTTACTATTATTATTATTGTTACTATTACTATTGTTATTATTATTAAGTGAGAGAGAGATCAGCGCATGCCATCAAAGTGACACTGGGGTAAAATATACAAAGCCCAGTATACCCATAATGGTGCATGCATCTCAAAACGAGGTACATGCATCTCAACCATATGTGCGTGACATAGTGATCTCATATCAAGATATACAGCGCATGACCTTGCAAGTGGAGATCAGTTAGAGTTTACTTCAGGTCAAGTAGCCCATGCCCCTTAAAAGGTCCTCGAATAATGGTTGTTTAAGGATATTGAGCAAAACACCCACGTTTTCAACCCCTAAAAAAGTTTCTCTCAACACATGGCTATGACATTTCCCCACTACTTCTGGTCTTGATCAGTAATGCACCAAAGGACATGCTCAACTGGTTAAGGTCAAGCAAATGACAAGCAAATGACAAGCAAATCTGTTGTACTTAGCAGAATATTTGCTGTAACCCATCTTTTATGCTAAGACAAAATAATGTACATGATAAGACTTCCAGTGAGTTAAGAGAGAAGCGATGAGAGTCACCGCGCGGTACGAGAATTTTTTCCTCGCGAGAGTTCCGGACCCCAGGAATGAACTCATACAACCAATCAGAGCTCACCTTGACCTTGTTGTCAAGTTAACAAACACAATCTACCAAGTAAGCTCAAGACGAAGAACGGTGTTGTAAGTCTACCGATCGTCAAGTTATGCCTGATTTTAGAAGGAGATAAGTTATTAGATAGATTTGCATCTATACCTATTATCGGATTTTGTTTACCATATGGTAAAGATGTGGAAGGGAAAAATGTGGGTTGAGGGTGACGTGCTAGCAACCCTCTCCCCTTACCGCTTTACAAAGTAAACAACACAAATAACTACGCAGAGGCAGCCATGGTTGAAACAAGAACAAGAACATAATTAAAAGAGAAAAGAAGCATAGTCATTCCTTACCCAAGTAATCTTATCTCATCGCCCATCACTTGTTATACGCCCATAAATTAGTTTGATAGTTGAGCTTTGATTGGCTGTATGCAAATGAGTTCATAACTGGTGTCCGGAACTCTCATGAGAAAAGAATTTGCGCCCGGTACGGCATCAGGGCATTTTACTATTATTATTATTATTATTATTATTATTATTATTATTATTAT
>NC_068996.1:32205670-32210485 GCF_001194135.2 Octopus bimaculoides | reverse complement strand
ATATATATATATGTGTGTGTGTGTGTGTGTGTGTGTGTGTGTGTGTGGACCTACGCAGGATTACACCTAAGGACTTATGTTCTTGTTTCTACAACATCGGGAAGTTGAACTAGCAACTTTTATGCTTCTTTTTTCTTCTTTCTTTCCATCTCCTTATTCTTTTACAATCTTCCTCTATGATATCATCTTATTGATATATACCATTCTAATTTTCCCTATTTTTCCCTATTTGTCTCTGATGACGGAATATCCCATATTCGGGGATATCCCAGAACCAGCTGTAAGACTTTCCCAATACTAATATTGTATACGACTTGAAATGTTTGCTCTGCCTTGATGTCTGTTGTCCTTTTAACAGTTATATGTCCGCTGCATCGGGAATCTGGAATGGCTCCATAGCTATCGTCTCGGCTATAACCTTTGAGCCCTAGTAATCCGTTACCCCACTTACCTAGCGTACTTAATCGTTTAGTTCACCTGTGAACTAAACCCCTATACTTTATATATATACATATATATATATATGGTGTTATAAAATCACTCAAATACGAATAGGTTATGAGGCAGACACAGACAAATAATATTAGAAACCATACAAGCGAAATCACGTGAGTAAAAAGTGGTAGAGATATAAACAGTATAAAATGAATGAAGGGACGCAACAGAGGGAGAAAAAAATCTTTGTCGGTTGGAATTTTGTGCTTCGTAGATACTGTATCCGTTGTGTTGTGTATTTTAGTATAAAGTAGCGACTGTGTAGCGAATGTGGTGTGAGCCTGCTTTTAAATTACTGGATGACATTCGTACGATATATTAATTTTGTATGTTATATTGTTATTAAAACACCATGATGAATCCCATTCTATTTGCAGAACTATCTAGGATCGCATTATTCTTAATATCCTCGCTTTTCTAAGATGGTAGTGTGAATTTTGAGAATTTTCAGAATCATTCCTAACAATGACCACTTGGAACTATTCAAGTTAACTCAGTGACTTCAGGTAATTTGCATCCTATGTTGTTGATAATAGGAAACAATCTCCGACGCACACGTAAGGCGCAATTTCTGGAGGCTTTGCAACTATCTTCAAATAATCTGGATGGTATTAATTCAGATCGTAACTGTATCTGCATCGATTATAGTACAAAATGGAATGCTATATTTCATTCTTTCAGTCCCCAGTCAAAAAAGTCATTGATAATATGTGTGCAATTTTCAATAAGAATGAACTAATAATGCATGACTCAAGGAAGGTGATATTTATGGAAACGGATTGATGACTGGCTGGCTAGATGGTTGGGTGCAATTGATAAATGGATGAATGGCTTAACCAAGGGGTGAATGAATGGATGAATAATGGTTGGATGGATGGATGGGTGGATGGATGAATGGATGGATGGATGAATCGATGGATTGATGGATGGATCAATGAGTAGATGACTAGCAGATAGAAAAGACAACAGTCAAATAAATATACTTGGTTGTTAGAGTAGTCAGACAGACAAATGGAATGCTAATTGGATGAGTAGAAATATACATTTTTTAGAGAATAAATTGAACACGATAGTACAAGAAGGAAGGAATAAGGAAACAAAGAATACATAGTCGTCCGTATTTCTCTGTCGATGTATAGATGCTTAAATGTAATACGAAACGGTTGAGTAACTGAATGGGTACACCGAACCGCATTTAATTCACGTGTTATAGCAGTATTCTACCAAAACAAAAAGGAAATCGATTATTTTGAAACTCGGCAGTTTAATTGCCCGAAACATTTCATTAGTTGAACCAGTGAAAGCGAAATGGTTGAAACAATTACAAATTTTGAACAAAAAGCCTTTGTAAAATTTGGCCAAAATATGGTATAAGAAGATCGCGTATACATATATTTTCATTATGCCAAATTACGACATGTGAGATGACATCGTTCACACACACGCGCGCGCGCGCACTCAGATACGCAGAGAGAAAGACTGATAGAGAGAGAAATAGAAAAGGAGAGAGAGAGTAATAATGCCAAAACTATACTGAGTTTTTATGTGAGATTGGAAAAAAGTAGTGTAAAAATTGCGTGGCTCATGAATTTAATAATACAACATAATAAAAATTTCGATGTATCATTAAATATGTGGTATCACAATCTATATTCTTACTTTATTGCGAGGCTGCATGATAAGAAGTTTGCGTCCCAACCACATGGTTCCGCGTTCAGTCTCACTGTGAGACACCTTTGCCAAGTGTCTTCTGTTAGAGCTTCGGGCCGACCAAAACCTTGAGAACGAGTTTGGTAGTAGGAAATTGAAGGAAGCTCATCGTATATATATATATATATATATATATATATATATATATATATATATATGTATGTATGTATGTATACACACACACACACACACACACACATATATGTAAGTGTGTGTGTGTGCGCGTGTGTATCTTTGCGTCTATGCAAAAACTCGATTGTACCAAAGGTGGGTTAAGTTGCTCGGGCGTCGAAAAGTTCATATTTAAAAGGGAAATGTGACTAAGCAAGGAAAATACAATTTACAGCCTACATTATTATGCATATTGTTAATTATAGAAGTTCCCACTTTGGTATACTTTACCAATGTGTGTCAAATGAAATGGTTTCATCACAAAATTGCCTTCACATTGTGGCAGTTCATACGGTAGGCTATGCATATAGCCATTGACATCAAATATATGACTAAATCAGCTAGTATCACCACAGGATACAAAGCAGGCAGTTAAATATTAATAAAAATCCAGTTTCTGTATAACTAGTAGTAGTTGTAGATACTGATGCAACGATTCTCTCAAATACATTATTAATATATGGTTGAAAATAAAGTTGAAGCACATAAGAATTATTTGTTGTTCGTTTGGAATGTGAAGACTATTGTAAAACATTTATAATACGGTTGTCTGATAAAAGATACTGAAAATATAGAATTTAGAATCATCGTGCATATCTGTGAAAGAAGAAACCCACTGATGTTGGCTCTTTAGATGAACTATAAGGTATAGTATTCGTCAGATTGTGTGCATATTCTAAGGAAAATAACAAAATAATACAATAAAAACCACAATATCATAAATTGAAAACACATGCGTGCATTGACATGCGCAGTCACCAGAGTAGTAGTAGACATAAGTAACTATCAATGAGAGGAGAAAACTTTCAATGAAATAATGAATTTTTTTTCCTACACAATAGCATCACATTTTATTAAGTGTCGCTTTAGGAAGTCTCAAATATTTTGAAGTACCATCAACATAAAGGATAAAATGTAATAAAAAAACATACTTATTACAAATAGTAAAGGAAATGTAGCAACAAAAACGTCTGCGTAGCTAGCAAAATTATTAGAACAGAAATAGTTTTGTTGTTAAACGAAGAGAAATAGTTTTGCTTTTCATATATTTTCATCAATAGAAAGAAGCTAAAATATACTGACTTGTAGGTAGAGAGGAAAGAAATTACGGTGATATAGAAAAGCATCTTCAAAGATATAAACGGTAGATGTAATGATAACGATCTGTACATAAACACCAGGCCACAGTAAATAACTGGAATTTCTCTTGGGCATAGCGATAATAGTAAGCTGGTGTTAGAACACGGGGAACAATACATTCTGTAATGATCTTCATTACCTTACTGCTGTTTCCGCTATAAAATGAAATGTACCCATAGCTGAATGCCTGAGGATGCTATAGGGTGATACACGTGCACTCAGCTATGAATGCATTGCATCTAATAGCAAAAACAGCTAATGAATTTCGTGACATAACTTCTTGTTCCCCTTATCTTTTATTTCATTTCTTATATAACTTTTAACTTTTAGCTTTTTTCAGCCATTAGACTACGGACATGGTGGAGCAAAGCTTTGAGGGATGTTAGTCTAACGAATCTATACAAGTTCTTATTTATCTTTATGCTTAGTACTAAATCTATCATTCTCTATTACCGAACCGCTAAGGTACAAGGGGCGGAAACACTCCAACATAAGCTGGGCGGGGACAAACACAGGCACACACACACACACACACACACACATATGCGCGCGCGCGCCCATATACGTGGGGGTACACAAAAATAGTCGGAAAGTTCTCTGTGGGACAAACCCGTTGTAGTCCAGGCTTCCGATGCTAGAAGCCACTTGATGCAACCCTAAGGTATCACTCTGCCGATTGGCGTCGTAATGTGTAGTCCTACTGACATGTAATGTGTCTGTTCGTCGATTTTTGCGATGGCGGAAATGAAGTAACAGCGTGCTTCTGTGAAATTCTGTTTTCTGCTGCGGGGAAAAGGCGGCTGAAACAGTTGTCATGCTTCTAACAGCTTACAAGGATGCTGCCATGAACAAAACATATTTTCACACCTTCACACCTACATACATAAACGCATACGTTAAGATCACCAGCATTCTCTCACACACACGCACCTTCGTTATGGGATCACTACTACTTTGTTATCTCCCCTTCTTCTTAACTCTCCTGTGTGACCCTTCTGTCCGGCGTTCACCATGATAGATCGCTGACCACTACACACACTTTTTCTATCTTTGTTTCTCTCCTTGTTTCTTTCCGTGTTCCTTTCTGTAGAAGTGCGTAGGCTCGAAACGTTAAAGACTTTCTCAAATCTCGAGTGTTATACTAATACATCTATTTGTTTTCAACACTAGCTGTCTTCGTCTGTTGTTTTTTTTTGTGAATTGTCCCCTTATATATATACCCCGATATCCGAAACTCAGAGTTTTATCATGGCTACCGAAAAAGTGTCACATATTTTTACAGATAAATTCCTCTATTTA
>NC_068996.1:32202183-32205489 GCF_001194135.2 Octopus bimaculoides | reverse complement strand
ATATATATATATATATATACACATACATATATATGACGGGCTACTTTCAGTTTCCGCCTACCAAATCCACTCACAAAGCTTTGGTCGACCTGAGGCTATAGTAGAAAACACTTGCCCAAGGTGCCAAGCAGTGGGACTGGACCCGGAACAACGTGGTTGGTAAGCAAGCTACTTACCACACAGCCACTCTTGCGCCTATATATAATTATAAGCATAATTATAATTAGGGTTCAGCAAATTGCTTCACCTCATACCGAATTTAGAAATAGCAGTTAAATACTATTCCTCTACAATAAGATATCTCCCAGACAGCAATACTCTTATTTGAGTATTATAATGGAATAGTATTTAACTGCTATTTCTAAATTCGGTATGTGGTGAAGCAATTTGCTGAACCTTAATCATAATTATGCTTATATTTATAGAATTTATATACATATATATACATATATATATATATATATTCATATTCTTTTATTCTTTTACTTGTTCCAGTCATTTGACTGGGGCCATGCTTGAGCACCTGTATGTATATATGTGCATGTAAAAACTAAGAATTTCGTATGTCATTAATATATGCACATCCCCATACATATACACAGTAATGATGTATAATAATGAACCCTGTTGAAAAGATACCCGGAAAATAAGTAATATTATTGGGACCTTATTTTAGCACCCCATATCGGTGAAAATCAAAGCCAAACCCAATCACAAATGAATTGGAAATATTAATAAGGTTTATGATAGATATTAGCACCTTTTTATTCATGAGCACGTATTATATATACACACCCATATTTTTTCTCGCATGCATATATATATATATATATATATATATATATATATATATATATATATATATATATAATATATGCACATCCCCATACATATACACAATGCATGGATTTTATATACACCCATCTATTTATGTGATACACAAATACTCACGCATATGTACATCGACACGACAATAAAATAGCCATTTTGAGTGACTTTTACAACAACCGCTCATAGCAAGTTAATTTTCTTTAAATTCTATGCTGCTAATATTTTTCTTATTGTTTTTTTTTTAGTGAACATATCAAAATTAAGTAAATCTATGATTAATCGCAATGCAGCCTTAACCATACATTTCTGTTTAATAGATGTCATGTACCTGAACTATTTTGCAAGATCTTTTAATTTCCAGACTATAAGATCTGTAAATCTATCGCTAGGATATTCTTTAGTTGTAGTAGCAGTTGTGGTAGTTCTTGTTCAACCAAACGTCACTTCTGAGTAAACCTACGACCAAATTTTTTCGAACATTGACCATCTTTATTCTTCTCAAGGTATTGTGAACGATGCAAGACTATCCAAATGTGACTTCCTTTATTTAAAATGGGGTTATATGATTTAAGGTAGATTCAGTTACTATTTCCGCGGGTTGATCGTTAACTCATTAATTGATACGTAGAGTAAAGTAGCTTGTAGAGTAAAGTAGTGAAAGATGTTAGAGTTCTTCCTTTTTCTGGCTAAATTACGGAAAAGATACTGGAAGTGTGAGAGGTCAATGTTTTTCACCTCCACATTATAATAATTAAATGTTGTGAGAGCAAGATATGATAAATAAAGAATATTATCATGACGAAATTTCATTTTTTTTTAGTTCTATTTTCAACGATGATGATGTTAAACCCGAGCCAACCCAAATTAATTATATCTACGACATTCTAGACATCACTATTCGATATTTTACGTAGGCGTTATATGCTTAAAATGTGATATTTTAACAAATATAGTTTATGTACCAACGTGTTTAAGACGGTAATGTGGGAAATAAATGTCTCTAATTAAGGCACAGACCAGTAGCTTTGAGACGTGGAAGTAAATTGATATCATCGACACCAGTACTTGATTTGTATTTTATTCTATAAACTCTGAAGGGGAAAAGGACAAGGATTTTAAGGCCACAGAGAAAATGAAGAGGAACAGATACCGTAGGACATTCTACTAGAAGATTTTGTCAATTTCATTATTCATCATATCAAGATATAGTAGGACAAATGTGCAAAATATAAATGTCTATAATTTGTTTTTTGGTTACTGGTATTGATATTGTCACGTCCTTAACTTTAGGTCACAGTGGAGGGACAACCACATAGGCCAGTGATTATACTCCACATAATGCTTATTGCCTTGAACAGGAAATACAAGTTTGCTATCTGAAATTTTGTTCTCATTTTACACTCATATATTTATAGTATTTCCTTTTAAAAAAGTCTATTCTCGCGCCGCCATCAACCACTGTTCGGCAAAGTTAACTGATGCGTTGTACATCTCTCCATTTTTCTTCTCTTTCAAGTAGCAAATAACGATAGAAAACAATAAAAACAAAACCATTATAATAGCTTCAAATTTTGGCAAAAGACCATAATTACTACTACTACTACTACTACTACTACTACTACTACTACTACTACTACTACTACTACTACTACTACTACTACTACTACTACTGCTGCTGCTACTATTGATGATGATGGTAATTATAATAATGGTAATAATAATAATGATAATAATAACAACAACAGCAACAACAATGATGCTAAATCAAATGTCAACAACAGCTATAATGCCTCTCCTTCTAAAAAATATATATTTACGAAAAGAAACAAACTTAAGTAAAATGACAATAACCAGAGAAAGTATTTCTTATGATAAACCATTATTTTTCAGGTATGCTATGATACCACCTGGGATTTAAATGGCTGCCGAAGCAGTCGGTCTTTCTCAAATATTTTGATGATTATCAGTAATGTTATCAATACTGAAACAAAAAGAATTTCTTGTGATACAAGGAAGTAATAGTTAAAAAGATATCCCTAAGAGCCCAACGAACATTATACATATGTACACACATATATATCATATATGTTTATACACACACGCGCGCGCATATATGTATACACGTTCATACACACATGTATAAGCACGCATATACATAGATATGTTTACACACATTGACTATTGCTTATGGGTGTCAATGAACATGTAAAGTGGCTTATCTGCTTCAGATTTACATGATTTTTTTCTACATATTTTCATTGCTTTGCTATGTCCTTGTTGCAGCTGTGTTCATGTTAAGTTGTGCCTTCTGAGAGAGAAAGAAAGTTAGCGTAATAGTGAGGCAGTAAGAAGGATTAAAGTAAAAGTGATAATAGAGTAAAAGCGAGAGGATTAACAGAGAGAAAGAGAGAGAGAGAGAGAGAGAGAGAGAGAGAGAGAGAGAGAGAGAGAGAGAGAGAGAGAGAGAGAGAGAGA
>NC_068996.1:32200848-32202151 GCF_001194135.2 Octopus bimaculoides | reverse complement strand
GAGAGAGAGAGAGAGAGAGAGAGAGAGAGAGAGAGAGAGAGTCAGACAGAAACTCATCATTAGAATTATGAATATTTTATTGTATTGAAGTACATTTTTTTTAATGTTGTTTTTTTTTTTTAAATATTACTTCAGTGATATTGCATCAAAGCGTTATTTGTAATTATGAAGACGACAGTGATAACGATCATCATCACTATCCCACATTATAATCACTTATACTGAATACTACCACCACAACTGACCTTCTCCTCATCCTCTTCTTCCTTCTGATGATCATCTTTGTAACAATCACATTTGCTACATAAAGTAATTGCAGAAACAAACTGATGCGGAAGCTTAATCTTACAATTTGATAGAAAAAAAAACGGAAGAAAATAATCGCGGGGTTAAATGTTGTTGGGAGTGAATATTGAAGATATTTTTAGAGATATAAGACCCGATTACTTAAATTTTGCCAATCGTTTCTCTAACTAACATTGTATATCCAATACTGTTACCCTCAACAAGGAAAATATGAATGATGAACAAATAAAAGATGATTTGACGAGGAAGTCGACACCATTAGTTATGTGGAGCACATGCACGTTGCTTAGTTAGTAGCAGCATTGTAGAGAGTTAATTAATTATGTATATCTTATCTATGTATGTGTACATATATGTGTGTTTATATATACTTTGATATGTGCGTGTGCATAGCGCGTATATGTGTATGTGTTTATATCCATATATTCTTATTTTCCTTTATTTGAATTCTTCCAGCAAAGAACGATCTAGTTTCTTACAAAGGAAGTTCCACCATTGATATTTAGAAAAAAAGAAACGATAAACAGATAAAAAGTAGAATTTCAAAAAACAGCCGGATAATTTTTAATGTGTAGTTTAGCAAATGTATTTTCAAAGCACATGCTAAAGAGAAAATATGCACCTTAAAATTCGTCCTAAAACGGAAGTATAAAACAGTAAAGATGCTTCAAAATTGCCACTTGTAATTGCTGCTCTTATCAAAACACCATTTCGAAACTACTTATAAGTCTCTTAGTAATATAACCAAGCTGCACTAATAACTGTAATTAGCGGAGTAAATTAATAATCAATGTAGGAAAGTTAATAGCTCCGAAATATTTGTTTATATGCTTTCCCACAGATTTTTAAAGAAACGAAAATTTCTGGAGGGCAGCACAGTCTGGTAACAGCAGATAATTTTTTTTCCTCTCTTATCTCGGATATAAGTACGCATATACATGCATACATACATACATAAATATATATATATATATATATATATATATATATATATATA
>NC_068996.1:32199811-32200835 GCF_001194135.2 Octopus bimaculoides | reverse complement strand
GTGTGTGTGTGTGTGTGTGTGTGTGTTAGGTGTGATGTACAGAAATTGAATATTGAGAAAAAGTCGTCAGGATTTTGAAAAAAATCTTTTTATTTCTTCATTATTATTAGCGCTTTTGTTCGTTTCTCGAACAAAATAAAATTTTGTGAATGTACAAACAACTTGTTCATTTAAATGAAACAAATGTCTGTCTGTCTGTCTGTCTGTCTGTCTGTCTATTTATATATATATATATATATGGTTTGTATGTATATCTGTTTGTGTGAGCGTGCGTGTCTCTGTGTGTGCGCGCGCGCGCGCGCATTTGTGTATTGTGTATGAACAAATATTCTCTTCTGTGTGCGTGTGCGTGTGTGTGTGTGTGTGTGTGTGTGTGTGTGTGTGTGCGTGCGCGCGCGCGTTTGTGTATTGTGTATGAACAAATATTCTCTTCTGTGTGACAGAAAGTTCATGTGTTTGTACTATAAATGTATTGGTGTATTTATATATGGATATGTTAAATCAATATCAATTGCCAGGAGACCACAGAGATAAATCATACTATGCTACTTAAAGGAAACGGAGGTTGTGGAATACTATTTCACTTTAGAGATTCCTTTTTGAATGTTTTAGCTTAAATCTATATTTTACAGTTCAGTAGAGCTTTCTTTGTAAGTAACATTTGAATTTTGAATAATATTGTATCTTTAAAAATCACATGATTTAATTGATTACGTCATGTTAAGAGGAAAAATTGCCAAGCTGTGAAAACACGCATTTCACATTCACACACTCACCAAACAACTAATCACACTTACACAATACGCAGACTGTATATCCACAAAGGCACCCACAAACACACACATACATATAAACACACACAAGCACAAACTATCGTATTTATTTATAATATTACTCATTTAAAAATCATGAACTTCTCGCTTACGCTATTCAATATATACATATATGCATGCATACATACATATATGTACACATACTTATATATGCATACATATATATATATATATATATATATATATATATA
>NC_068996.1:32198248-32199285 GCF_001194135.2 Octopus bimaculoides | reverse complement strand
TATATATATATATATATATATATATTTTGATCAAGAACTGCGGCCAAGCTGCAGCACCACTGTTGGTTTTGCTACACTTTCTTTCATGACTTGAAACCTTACCTAATATGTTAATATGTGGTATCTGGTGAATGAGGGAAGTTGATATTGCTGCACTCATTTGCATTTCCTGCTGCGGTCTAGGTTCATCCGGAACTCTTAACATGAGAAAATCCAGTTTTGTTTTGTAGATACCTAGACCAACCATATTGCAAGTCTCACAGATCTTTTCGGAGGGTACTGACGAACAGTTGGCCAATGAAATCAAAGCTGATACAGTAACTGGCGAAGCTGGGGCCTTTGGCTCTATACAATAGGAAAATGCTTAGCGGCATTTCGTCCGTATCCAAATTCTGGGTTCAAATTCCGTCAAAATAACTTTTAACCGTTCATCCTTTTTTCAGGTCGACAAAATAAGTATCAGTCAAGTACTTGGGTCGATATAAACGACTATGGTCCTCCCCCTAAATTTCAGGCTTTGTGCCTATAGTAGAAATTATTATTATTAGAATTTCCTTCAGGTCGAGTAGCCATCCCGTTCAAAAGGTCCCTGAAGGAGGGTTGTTTCAGGATGTTGAATGAAACAAGCATGTTTCAAGAGGTGAATTATCCAAACCCCAAAGAATTCCTCTCAAGACATGGCTATGATGCTCCCCCACTACTTCTGCTGATGAAGAGAGATGCACATATCGTCAGCCACTAAGGGACATGCTCAACTGGTAAAGGTCAAACAACTGACAAGCAAATCTGTGGTATTAAGCAGAATATTTGCTGTAGCCCATCTTTTATACCAAGACAAAACAATGTACATGATAACACTTCCAGCCAGTTAAGATGAAAAGCCATGAAAGCCATTGCCTGCTACTGCATCAGGGCATTTTATTATTATTATTGTTGTTGTTTTTGTTGTTGGTGTTGTTGTTGTTATTGTTCTTCTTCTTCTTCTTCTTCTTCTTATTATTATTATTATTATTATTATTATTATTATTGTTGTTGTT
>NC_068996.1:32196680-32197500 GCF_001194135.2 Octopus bimaculoides | reverse complement strand
ATATATATATATATATATAGGTGTATATACATACCTGTCGACTGTAATATTTGATGTGTAACTCAGTCTTAAAGTTAAGTGATTTGTAATTATGGAACTGACTGGTTGATAATTTTGATAAGGTCAGTGAGCATATTTCTTGCCCCTTGAACCATTTAAGTTGACAGCCACAACATTTGGTAAAAGTAAACGTTTGTCGAACTGTTGTCATGTGTGTGTGTGTGTGTGTGTGTGTGAGTGTATGTGTTTGTGTGCTAACGTGTGTGCGTGTGTGCACATGCGTGTTTTTGTTTATAAATACATTTCTCTATATTAATTTATTCTTCTGATGCCTTCTATAACTGCATTATGGCAACTGACATAGTTTAATTTGACATGCAGAAATGAGTTTTAACATTTGAGATTGATAATTATTATACAATACATACAGATATCCTTCACACAACTAAACCTTATTATAGATATCTTTCACACAACGTCATAAAGACAGGACACGTGGACACATAGATATGTACGTCTGTGTAAAAGATATGGTTGTATGTAGTTTACATTTTGGATAAAGTTCCTTGCTCAAAATGCCACGTAGTGCGACTGAAATCGAAATGTTCTTAATTGCATCGCCATTATGTGCCTCATAATATACACTGAGTTTTTCTTATTCAATTAGCAAACGCTGAGGAAATGTACAGCTCTTTCTACCTCTCTCTCGTACACACACACATCCATACAAATATATATATACAAATAGATATATATACATCAGTATCTATACCTATCTGTATATGTATATATTTATCAATCCGTATATATATATATATAT
>NC_068996.1:32194359-32196159 GCF_001194135.2 Octopus bimaculoides | reverse complement strand
TATATATATATATATATATATATATATATATATATATATGTATATATGTATGCATGCGTGTGTTAGTTAATGTTCATGTATACGTGTGTTTGTGTGCGTTTAGTTCGTGCGTATTCACATTAGATTTAGACGCAGGTGTTCTATCAATTTCTTTTGGAGCCATCAGTCTCTCTTTTATTGCTTTTTATACTTGTCTTCCTTCGTTTCTAATTCTGATTGCCTATCAATTTACTCTGATTTTATTATTGTTTTCTCATTGAATATTTACTATTATTTGACTGTTATTGCTTTTGTTCTTATTTACATACAAGGTCATAATTAAAGGCCGTCGCCGGAGTTAACTTCCCGAGATTAAGAAACCTTTAGGATATGATTGTATGTGTGTTTGAGCGTCTTAAATATAGTGAAAAAGCATATCTCAGAACACACACACACACACACAAACGCGCGCGCCCATTTGTGTGTGTGCAAATATATATATGTATCTGTGTATATCTTTCATCTTTTACTTGTTTCAGTCATTAGACTGCGGTCATATTTGGGTAACCCCTTAAGAGATTAGACGAACAAATCGATCCTAGTACTTGATATTTTTAAGTTTGACACCTAAACTATTTGTCGAGCTGCTAAGTTACGGCAGCGTTAAGATGCTAACACCGGTTGTCAAGCGGATGTGTGCGTGTGTTTGTGTAGCGGGAGGGTGGTGAAATAGGAACACAGACACATGCAGTAATAAACATATATACATGTGTATACACATCTATCTCTCTTTATCTCTTTCTTTCTTTTTCTCTCTTCCCCTCTCTCTGTGTATATATCTCTATATATATGCATCCACATACATACGATTTTTTCTTTCAGTTATCTTTTACCAAATCCAATTACAAGGCTTTGGTCAGTCCGAGTTACAGTAGAAGACACTTACCTGCTTTTCCACACTGTGGGACTGAACTCGGAACCAAGTGTTTAGGAAGCAAATTTCTTATCACACAGGTATGTCTTCACCTTTATAAGTGTGTGTATTTATGGGTGTGGAAGTTTCTATGTTAGTGTTAGTGTGTGTTAGTATGTGTCCGTATTAGTGTTAGTGTATGTGTTAGTATGCGTGTGTGTGTTTGTGTGTGTGTTTGTGTGTGTATTTGTGTGTGTGCATGTGTGTATTCGTACGCGTGTGTGCATATGCGTGTGCGTGTGTAGGTGTATTTACATACTCATACACACAAAACGATTACTTGTTTACATTCTGTTTTTCTTTTTGTTCCGTATAATTTCTTTTGAAAATTTGTAAAATTCACTCTTTATTTCTTAAAATCAAATATTCATAACAGTTGAATAAATAACAATTTCTCTCCTCACACTTCTTCGTTTTTATATGCAGTTTATCAACTAATGAGAATGAGAAATGAAAATCTCCGTTTATAGGTTTTAGAATTTAGAGCGTAGTTTTGGCAAAATCAATGTGCAAGTTATACAAGATTTCTGTTTTGTCAGATTTGACAAGAATTCCTTGTTTTGATTTCAGGTCGGAGATGATGGATTTTAATTTATGTTAGTGTTGGTCTCTGAGTGGGTGTTTGAAAGCCATTGGGATTTTCAGTGATAAATGATATATTTTTTTAATTGTGAGAAGACGTGGGGGGACATTCTGTTGCGTTGAAAGACATCAGTATTAGCTCAAAGAGCACTCTGTGGACGACTTCATGCCGTCTTTGATTCTTTTGTCATCTTCACTTGTAGATGCCAAAGACGGATCAGCGGAAGAAGAGAATGGCAAAAAGAAGAAGAAGAAGAAGAAGAAGA
>NC_068996.1:32188849-32194349 GCF_001194135.2 Octopus bimaculoides | reverse complement strand
AAAAAGAAGAAAAAGAAGAAAAAGAAGAAAAAGAACAACAACAACAACTATTACGATTACTACTACTACTACTACTACTACTACTACTACTACTACTACTACTGCTGCTGCTTCTGTTGCTGCTGCTACTATGGACGCAAGCCTGAAATTTGGTGAGCGAGTGCCAGTTCTAAACTCCACCCACCATCCGTAACGAGTCGACTTTGCCTTTCATTCCAAAAGATTGATAAGTGAAGCCGGCCTCGTCAGAATTTGAACTCAAAACACAAAGACGGACGAAATGCTGCTAAGCATTTTGCCCGGCGTACTAATGATCATCATCATCATTATTATTATTATAATTATTATTATTATTATCATTATTATTATTAAGACGGTGAGCTGGCAGAATCGTCAGCACGACGGGCGAAATCCATAGCGGTATTTCGTCCGTCTTTACGTTCTGAGTTCAAATACCGCCGAGGTCAACTTTCATCCTTTGAAACACTGAGGTCGATGTAATCGACTGTCCCATTCCCCATATAATCCAGGCCTATGGATTATTATTGTTGTTGTTGTTGTTGTTGTTATTATTATTATTATTATTATTATTATTATTATTATTATTATTATTATTATTATTATTATTATTATTATCTTTCTTGTTGTTGTTATTATTATTCAATTTGTCTACGAATTCTCCTTTCACATCATTTCTAACTTAAAAACAAAGTTCATAATGATTAACATGCTGAATGATGAGGATGTTATGTTACACTTTTGCTACGCAAAGATACAACGCAATATGTCACGCTTTTTGCATGCTGTGTACAATACTGTTTCAAATAATGTGTAAGAGAAGAATATGTACGGGTTATGATAGTTGTATTCGTATATCGGGCGGTATTACTGCAATCAAATAGAAGCATTTTCAAAACTTATTTAATTGAAAAGTTACGATTTCAGAAATAATATCGACTGTAAAGCGTTTAAGTTTGCTAGAAATAGCGTCAAAATATCCTTGAAATGGTATTCTAGTGTTTTAAATAGTAATCCAGATTTATATAATTACATAACCCTGAAAGATGACGGTGAGGAAAGAATGGCAGAATATTTATTCGTAAATATTGAAGATATATTTTACTTCTCCGATGTGTAGCGATTTGGAATAAGCTCGTTATATTATATAAAGGATATATTAACGCTACGAGATTTAATACAGTGATATATTTCACAGAATAAATGACCGAATCTGATATTATAGATACTTAGTGAAACATTTATTTATATGGCACAATATGACATAGGATTATATACTTAGTGTCTGCATAATCCAAACTATAGAACTGTAGTATAATTAATTTTCAGGATATTGATTGTAGGCCAAAGTTACGGCCGATATTGGAAATAACTTGATAAAGTGACATGTTCGTAGATCATAACCTCTGTCCTATTTACACTGTATTCTGAAAATTCTTGTAACATCGAAGTTGAAAAGATTTAAAATAAAGCCATTCTTCTGCAACGTTATTTAAACTTCTCTAATATACATTATTCTTTGTAATTATCAACGTTAAGGAATGAAAATACTAATGACATATGTGGGTATATGTGGTTATCAAACTGAACATACAAACTGAAAAGCTTGCTAACAAAGACAAAACTTTCTCTCTTTCTATCTCTATCTTCCGCTGTCTATCTTTCTCGCTCACAGCATCTACTAATATCAGAGACCTAGGAGTAATTGTTGATAACAATCTCAGTTGGAGGGCTCACATCAACAATAAGGTCGATATAGCTCATGGGATGAGCTCCTGGATTTTAAGAACCTTCCGGTCCAGAGAACAGGGTGTCATCATTCTACTTTTCTCCTCGTTTGTACGACTACACCTCGAATACTGCTGCTCCCCTGTGGTCTCTCCCTACAAAACAAAACATCTCGAAAATTGAATCACCCCGGAGGGCATTCACTAAACGAATTAAGAGCATGACTGATCTCGATTACTTGAACCGCCTTAAAACCTTGAAACTGTACCTTTTCCAGCACCGCCGCGAGCGGTACATCGTTTGAACGATGTGGAGAATATACCGGCAGCATTGCCCAAACGACCTGAACAGTAGCTTCAAGGTTCATCCAATGCTGGGACCACGGGCCATACGTCCCCAGCCCAATTGAGAATCACAACATATAGGTACACTGCGACACAATTTCTTTTCCTCAACAGGCCCTGCCCAGTAAGCTGTCATTATAGTACTCAGAGTTTCAAATGCCGGTGCGAAGAGCTACGATGCATTCTCGTCGGCTATTTATGGCAATAGACGCTATGAAAAACCGTTGTATAAAAGGGTAGTTACTCTAATAGGTAGGAAAAAATATATAGAAGATAAAAAATACACGAAACCATATTCTCATAATACATAGATATAAAACCTCCTGCTTTCATAACGTCTACATATGTACACACTCACACAAACATGTATATGTACTTGCACATACACACAGAAACATATATATGCATGCATGTACTCATACATATACACATATCCACACACACACGCACACACACACACACACCCACACACACACACACACACACACACACACACACACACACACACACACACACACACACCCACACACACACACACACACACACATATATATATATATATATATATATATATACACGCAACTTCATCATACACACGGTTTTTCATAGCGTCTATTGCCATAAATAGCCGACGAGAATGCATCGTAGCTCTTCGCACCGGCATTTGAAACTCTGGGTAGTATAACGACAATTTACTGATTGTCCTAAACTATAAATATAAATAATCTTCCATTTACCTAATATCGAGGTCTCATGTTTTTGTTGTCACTTTTTATTATTATTATTAATATTGTATGTATAATATTAAGTATGTTTTAATATGTATGGGCTATATACGGAGTGCACATAGAGAGCCAATGCGAAAAAATACAAAGTAGAAAAAATTGAAAACGCTAATCTTAGGCAATCAAACAGATTCCTGAACGCATAAAAGAAAACATAAAGTAGTTGAATCATATATCTATACACATCAACATAAATCATGCATGTAGAGGCGTGAAGATTCGTCAAAGGTATAAAGAATGAAACTAAAAAAATACATAAAAAATAGAAATATAAAAACACATAAAAATGCATATAAAATTACATATAAATAAAATTTACATGTAAGGTGTTATGCGTGATAAATATAGGAGGTGCAAAACAAATGAGAAGTTGATAAATATAGGTATAAAAACGTCAACTTTTAAAATGGCAAACCGCCTAAATTGTCTAAAAATCTCTTATACATATAGAATATAAGATAGAAATAAAGCTAAATATCAAAGTTATGAAAAATATAAATAAAATAGGATCCAAAAATTGGAGGATGTTCCATCTATGGTCATTTCAGTGGTACATTACCTGTCATGGTTAGAAATTAAATACTTCATATATGCAATGTCCCCTTCATCTGCATGTCCTCCTTGGTAAATTTCTTTGTAGTAATAATCTAGCAGAATCAAAAATTCCTCACAAAATGTTTTACAGCTCTTATGAAAATGATCAATTTTTTGCTATGAGCGGAAAAATCCAAATACTTGGGAATCACAATTATATCTACAAACATTATTTTAATTCAGTTCCCTTGTAGATCTAATTTTATAGGCTTTTAGAAATGTAGAGTGAAATTTATGGCTACACGAAGAGAATGTGTCTGCAAACTTATTTTCAAGATATTAGCGTTATATAATGTAAGGATTAGAGACGATTCTCTTAGATACAATGTACACCTATCAGAACCATTACCATATGGGGGAGCCCTCGCAATTATGGACCATGAGAGGTCATAAAGCAAGTTACTATCCCTAAGTCTATTTATGTAGGCCGCTAAGGTAGTGGAATTCTTATACTTAGGGCTTGAAAAATACATGGCGGGGCTCATGAGAAAACGCTTGCCAAATATTAGGAGCTGGTTAAGTGTAGAACCGTTCAGAAACCAGGGTTGGCAAGCCATTAAGTAGCTGGCGTAGTTTTGTGAGGCGTCAACTTTTCAAAGCTACGACTGGACTTGACGTTACTAATGATGTAAAGAAATGAGCCATAAATACCATCACTAAATCGCGAAAGTGCTACACTGATTGGAATAGGACATATGTTGGTGGTTTGATGCTGCTGCTCGGATGCAAGCTGAGATTTGATCAAACCTGGCTAAGTCAACTGGGTGTGGGGATCTGATGTCGGAAATCTCAAATCACCTAAGACTCCTAGAAACGTTGATCATGGTGCATCTTTGATATCAGGAAAGGTAAATAAAATCTACAAATGTGTCCATGCAAAATCTGACATGTCTTACGTAGCATGTAATACCTAAAAATAGTTTAGCTTATTAACTTCCTATACCAAAATTTTTCCGGATAGCACTACACTATACATACATACATACATACATACATACATACGTATGTATAATAGAATACATGCTTAAAGAGGTAAACAACTGGCATCAAGTTATATTATGACACATTTGTCAAAACAGTAATATTGAATGTTACAAGAGTTTAGACTACAAGAGGTCGGGAAAAGATCAGTTGAGGAATGTTCATAATGGTTATGGTGTATGCTAGTAATTTTCTGGAACAGTTATACGGTAAGTCCTAATAATTGGTATTAAATAAAGGTAGTTTTTATATGTAGAGTCCAACACTGGATTAAAAGAAAGTACGAAAGAAAGAACTTTGTAGATAGTCCTTTAAAACTGTTTCAAGAAAAGATACACAGATGTGTATCTTTTGTTTGCTGGAAACAATAGGCAACCAATACTATAGTTGCGATCTATTCCGTGATCGGAAGAAAAATGAGACAAAACCTTAGAAAGAAGTAATGATATACTTATGGTGGGAGGTATACTGAGGTGAGTTTGAAATAAAAGAAGTAGAGACAATAAAGGGTCATAATGAGAGAGATAGACGCATAAAGATCATCAGATTGACGGAGACATGTGGAAAGAAATAGCCGACGATAGTGTGGTAAGGAAGAAGGATGTTAAGTGGGATTGTGCGAAGAAGCCTATATGTGGAATAGCAACGTCATATGAGGCAAGTAAATTAGAACCATCTGCTAACTAGATTAGCTATCAGGGAGGAATATTTTGTGAAGAAAGGGCTTAGAGTTTCAGGGTGTGGAAATGAAGAACAAGATAAAATAAACTTACTAGCCTATAACTGTGAGTTATTGCAATCTATCATTTGTGTATGAGAATGAAAGTGTTGTGCTAAGTAGAGGAGAAGAGAAGCAAGACGAATAAGAAGTAATGTAAGTACACATAACTCTCAATTGAAACGCTACCTATAGCCAACCTTTCATAAGGCAGTTGCAACATGCTCGCTTTTTTTAGTTGCAGTTCAAGTTGAAGAGTAGGCAGCAGGTCAAACAGAGTAATAATTGAATACTGACCGTATGGATCAATTATCCTATATATATATATATAT
>NC_068996.1:32188220-32188662 GCF_001194135.2 Octopus bimaculoides | reverse complement strand
TATATATATGCATTTAAATAATAAGGGTAAAAATTTATATTAATTTGATTAATATCAATTTAAAACAGTGGACTAGCATACTGAAAAAATCTGAAGATTCAGAAAATGATATTACATACATATAAGAGGGATGACCAATAGGTGGACACGCAATATGCTAAATGTAGACCTCATATAGTCTGACCAGTAAGGAAAAAATTGTTCTCAAGAAAATTTAGCAAACGGCTGAATGTAATCGAGCAAGATAAATGAAAAGATACAAAATATAATGATTAGTCACCTATCAGGTTTCATTGCCGAATTTTCTTGAGAACAATTTTTTCTTAGAGGTCAGACCACATGAGGTCTACATTTAGCATATGGGGTGTACATCTAGTGTTCATCCCTCTTATGTGTATGTATGTATATATGTATGTGTATATATATATATATATATATATAT
>NC_068996.1:32187214-32187690 GCF_001194135.2 Octopus bimaculoides | reverse complement strand
ACACACACACACACACACACACACACACACACACACACACACACACATATATATATATATACATGCATACTTACTTGCATAATATATTTATGTGCATGTACGTAGTGTGTGTGCATGTATTTATAGCACAGTTCACAACCTTAGTTAATCTTAGTTATAAACTTAGACCACTCATTAAATTAAAATGATTTCGTTTGCGAAAATAAGAATAAAGAATCTAGATTTTAAAATGGCGACCAAATGTAATATGATGGCAGAACAACATTGTATTATTCTCTCTTTCTTTTCTAAATTAAAGAACTTCCTCAACCAAAAAAGAAAAAAAAAACTACATTAAAGAAAAACTCAGATATTCTTAATTAATTAAAACATACTTGAATTTCCGTCGTTTTTCACTGATATTGAAACTGTGTCTTATCTGTTTAAGATTTAAAATTAGCATGCCATTAGTAATTTATACTTTAAAAAAATGAAAG
>NC_068996.1:32184117-32186865 GCF_001194135.2 Octopus bimaculoides | reverse complement strand
TATATATATATATATATATATATATATATATATATATATGCGTATATACGTATTTACATACCTTCTTGTGTGCATACAAAGAGGGAAGGGAAAGAGATTATACACACAACACACACAAAAAGATAGTGAGGTAAGAATGGAGAAAGAGAGAGACTGCAATTTCATTGAAATACATATAATTGTGTGTCTCCCGTGCGATATTTTAAACGAAGATCGGGATAGAATTAACAGAAGTGCGTACAATAATATGTCATAAATAATAGGTAACACACACACACACAACTCGTGAGCGAACAAAACATTTTCCTTCATATTAACCAGAAACATCTTCAGCAAAAATATTACTGGTGCAAAGGATGTTGAATTTACAGAAGAGGAAAATCGAATCCGTTTCCAGTCTTCAAGCAGAAGGATTCCTGTTTGTTCTCGATTTGTGACTTAAAATGTACTTTTTACTGTTGCTAGTGTTGTTTAGTCCAAGATCTAATTTGATTCAGTAGAAAAACTCCGATTATGGCTATTTCCACTTTACCTCAGTTAGTACTAAACTGAGATTGGAGGATTCTCCTATTTTGAGATATTACGGGTTGTCAAGAAAGTTTTTTCCTGTTTTTCTTATTAGTCCAGTTTCCTAAACATGCAATGAGAAGACACATGTTTCTTCGTAGGTACCGAGTGATACGACTTGAAAACTTTTTCACAGTTTTATGAAAACTCTGATTAACTGAACTTTTGCGACACCATATTTAAAATGTCATTTGTCAAATTGTATGCATGAATGCATGTACATAAGTATGCATGTGTTTTTGTGTATATATATACACACATATATATATCCCTATTCATCTACATTAGTAAATTTTCTGGTGAGAGAGAGGGTGACAGTTAGTGAGATAAAATTTTGAACCAAGATACTTGTTGCATTTAGAATATTTTCAGCATCATTATTATATAGTACCAAGATACTTGTTGCATTTAGAATATTTTCAGCATCATTATTATATAGTACATAGTTGCCATCATAGGCCTTCCTATATGCTTCATGTGTAGATTATTCTTTATTGACAATATCTACATTTATATTTATTCAATCATATTTTGTTGTAATCTGTTAAGACACACACACACACACACTGATATGTATGTTTGTATGTATGTATGCATAGTAGCGAACCATCAGCGCAAAGATATCAGCAAACCTTATCAATGAACTTTACCTTTACAGCTGCGATATTCAGACAACATCAACTAAACGTCAGTGAAAATAATTCATTTACCAGAAAAGTGCACTGCATTTGTTGTGTTTAAATGGAGCACCAGCATAACAATTGAAACTTAAAAATAGGAAGCTTAAAACGGTATCTGAATAAATAAAACGAAAGAATAATAGAAACGAAAGAAAGCAAATAGATAACTATAATTTTAAAAAAATGAAAACAAATAAACTATTTGACTACGTTGTAATGACTTGTTTAGTTCTTAATGTTTAAAGTAATTTGAAGAAATGGATATAATAAATTATACAATTGCTTAATTTATCAAATTTTCCTCCTTTACCGACGTTTATTGTTTCATAAAATATTAATGGAATTCTCTTCAGAAAATATATAATTGTGGCATAATTCCAGACTCTAATGAAACTGACGAACTTTTCGCCGACAGATTTGGTTTCTCAGATAATATTTTCTCAGATGATTGCTTAATGATTTTAAAGTCAGTTTTCAGATCAATTCTTAGTAAAAACAATATTCTGTAATCCACTGAGACGTTTTTTTAGTACTGGTGAGTATTTCATACTCACATGATTAAATGTATCATACTAAAGTTGTTTCTCATTGCAACACCCGTTCTTAATGGAGTTTCAAATCCTGCAAACCTGTGAGTTAAAAATTTGCTTACCAATTATAACGTCACTTTAATGCTTACAGTAATGAAAAGTATCTCTTTATGTACTCATATTCAATTAAAATATATTGGAAGAAAAATACTCGACGAGTAATTCGGGACTCTATCAATTTGAGCAACCGGAATAGGAATGAAAAAACATTGCAAGAAAAAAATAAATTTAACTGAAAGCGTTTGGCTGTGAATGTCATCAGAGATGGAAATCAAGAAATTCATTTTCAAACAATAAATAATCTTCCAAAATAAAATCCAATGCATTTTGAACAATATCAATTAATCAGGAGCTACTTTTAGTTATTCAAAGCTGCATAGATTTGATAACATTTGTTTTGAAAAGGATTTACATTGAACAAAAATATCTAGACCTATAGCTGACTTCTATAAACGAAATATATGATATATAACCGAAGTATATAATCTCCCTATTTCACAACCGGAAATGTATATTACTTGAGAAAGTAGTTTCTCCTAAGACAGAAATATTCATGTATGCATACATACACACACAAACAAACCCCACACATGTATCTATATACATGTATATACATATATATATTCTTTTATTCTTTTACTTGTTTCAGTCATTGGACTGCGGCCATGCTGGAGCACCGCCTTTTATTCGAACAAATCTACCCGGGACTTATTCTTTGTAAGCGGTCCGGCAAAAGTTATCTATAGAATAAGTAGTACACTTAAAAAGAAACCTTTTAAGGCGGTGCTCTAGCATGGCCGGTGGCAAATGACTGAAACAAGTAAAAGAGTAATAAAAGTATATATATATATATATATATATATTTATATATATATATATATATATATACATACAGATATATATATATATAT
>NC_068996.1:32182933-32183791 GCF_001194135.2 Octopus bimaculoides | reverse complement strand
TGTGTGTGTGTGTGTGTGTGTGTGTGTGTGTGTGTGTGTATGTATGTTTCGGTACCTGTGTCTGCCTCGCCAACATCGCTTGACAACCGATGCTGGTGCGTTTACGTCCCTGTTATCTAGCGGTTCAGCAGAAGGAACCGATAGAAAAGTACTAGGCTTACAAAAAATAAGTCCTAGGGTCAATTTGCTCGACTAAAGGTGGTGCTCTAGCATGGCCGCTGTCCAATGACTGAAACAAGTAAACGAAGAAAAAAGTATATATAGGTGTGTCTATGTGGTAAGAAGCTTGCTTCCCAACCACATGGTTCTGGGCAAGTGTCTTCTACTATAGCGCCGACCAAAGCCTTGTGAGTAGATTTGGTAGACGGAAATTGAAAGAAGCCCGTCATATATATATGGATGAAACAAGTAAAAAAAAAAACAATATAATTATATGAAGTAACGAGAAGATGGATTTGTTATTCACTTTCATTCTGTACAACTTTCGTTTCAACCCATCCTGCTATTGTCCTTTATGTGTTGGACGCTGTTCAACATGCTGTGATGCATCGATTTTGCTGTCTGCATTTCATCAGGTAATCCATAGATAATATTTTGTCTCACGAAAGATCTCGATACTTAATATAATTACCTCAACTGACATTGCGGAGTTCTTGACGTAGATCCACCGGGAATATACCACGACTGCAGATAACATGTATGTGTCTGTATTATATATACATGTATATATATTTATATATGCATATATATATATACATACATATATATATATTTCTATATCTATATCTATCTATCTATCTATCTATCTATCTATCTATCTATCTATCTATCTATCTATCTATCTATCTATCTATCTAT
>NC_068996.1:32180147-32182206 GCF_001194135.2 Octopus bimaculoides | reverse complement strand
GTGATGCATCGATTTTGCTGTCTGCATTTCATCAGGTAATCCATAGATAATATTTTGTCTCACGAAAGATCTCGATACTTAATATAATTACCTCAACTGACATTGCGGAGTTCTTGACGTAGATCCACCGGGAATATACCACGACTGCAGATAACATGTATGTGTCTGTATTATATATACATGTATAAATGTATGCATGCATGTGTGTATGTAGGTATTAGTCTTTCTAACACTGGTCATTAGTAGTATAATATGATCATTATTATGATTGAGTGAGAAAGCAGTGCATGCCATCAAAGTGACACTGGGGTAAAATATACGAAGCCCAGTATACCCATCATGACTACCTGTCTGATAAGGGTACACCAGGCACATGCATCACAACCATATGTGCGCGACATAGTGATCTCATATCAAGATAAACGGTGCATGACATTGCAGATGGAGCCCAGTTACAATTTACTTCAGGTCGAGTGGCCCATCCTGCTCAAATGGTTGCTAAATAAGGTTTTTTTAAGGATGTTGAGCAAAACACCTACGTTTCCAAAGTTATTCAAACCCCAAAGAATTCCTCTCAAAACATGGCTATGATGTTCCCCTACTACTTCTGCTCGTGATCAGAGATGCACATATCGTCAGCCACCAAGGGACATGCTCAACTGGTAAAGGTCAAACAACTGACAAGCAAATCTGTGGTATTAAGCAGAATATTTGCTGTAGCCCATCTTTTATACCCAGACCAAACAACGTCCATGATAACACTTCCGATCAATTAAGATGAAAAGCCATGAAAGCCACTGCCTGGTACTGCATCCGTTATTATTATTGCTATTATTATTAATATTATTATTATTATTATTATTATTATTATTATTATTATTATTAGTAGTAGTAGTAGTAGTAGTAGTAGTAGTAGTAGTAGTAGTAGAAGAAGAAGAAGAAGAAGAAGAAGAAGAAGAAGAAGAAGAAGAAGAAGAAGAAGAAGAAGAAGAAGAAGAAGAAGAAGAAGAAGATTAATTTTCTTTAGTTTGTCATTGTTTTATTAATTATACTTATGAATCACAGAGAATGCATCAAAGCTTGCGTATAAAACAGTAGAAAGTTTCAACCAGCAGATCGGAGTAAATAATCTATCGATGTAGACTTTTCATGTCATCGTTTAGCACCATAGACATCGGTTTTATTATTGTTACTCTAGTCATTGTAGTAGTCGTTATATTTGTTGTTGCTGCTACTTCGTAATTTCAGCTCGCATAATAGACGAATGAAGTGACATTTCAGCCGCGGGTTATATTTACTTGTGTTATTATTCCATTTCGCTTCTACACTTCGTCATAGAGTGACGTCACTACATTCACAAAAGGAACGACGCACGCACGCACGCACGCACGCACGCACGTATGTGTATTTGTATCTGTATTTGTAAATGTATTTGTATTTGTATACGTGTATAAGTATACACCTACAAACATATGCAAACATATATTTAAATATGTGCATACAGTTCTATATAAAATGATCAATACATATATCATAAATTTTATGTAGAATCATATGGACTCCTTTAAAATACGGATATGGAACTCCAGATACAGTTGGAACAGAGTTGCAAATATACTTACGTTGCGACACTTCTTTGTCATTGTACATGGCCTACGACTGTATCTTTTCTATCTTTTCTTCACTCACTCTCCCTCCCCTCTCTCGCTTTCTCTCTTTCTTACTTTCTTTAGTTCTTTCTTCCTTTCTTTCTTTCTCTCAGTCTCTCTCTCTCTCTCTGTAAAAAAAATATGTGTGTGTGTATATATATGTATGTGCATGTGCTTGAATGTGTATCCACAGAATCACATATACGCAGAAATAGCTATATCACGACACACGCATATGCAGGCATATTCAGTACACATGTGAGCTTTTGCTACTATGCATGTTTCTGGAGAAAGAGAGCTATGACAGAAAGAAAAACAAACAGACAGACAGGCTGTTACATATATATATGTATATACATGTACTTAGAGAGAGAGAGAGAGAGAGAGAGAGAGAGAGAGAGAGAGAGAGA
>NC_068996.1:32178465-32180024 GCF_001194135.2 Octopus bimaculoides | reverse complement strand
GAGAGAAAGAGAGAGAGGTCTATAAAAAGTAAATGGACGTATATAAAGGAATTTAAGAATATAAATATGAAAATATAATTTGCATAATAAATACATTCTGACCACATTCTGGAAGGTTCTGCAATACTTGACTAGTACTGATAAATTATGGAAAGTAATTTAGAGAAGATTCGATTTCTTGTAGGATTTTAGTCCTGATAATAGAATTGAATTGTAGTGGCGTGTGTGAAGTTTTGAACTCTACTGCTTAGATTTGATTTTTTTCTTCAACACTGCTTTCATAATTTCATTCCTAAGTGCTGCGCACAAAGCAATTATAGTATACTGGTCCATATTTACTAAGTACAAATCTGATTCTAAATTGAATGAGCCTATTAAGAATTTGAGACAAAATCTTTATGGTTTACATAATATTGGACTAGAGTCGTAAGTACATCTATTGATAAAGCCTCCACTAAATAAACTTTTAATACAGGGATTAAGAAATCTAAAATTATAAGTATATTTGAACTTTTTAAACATTAATCCTTTCTCCCAAAGAACTTTAAGAACGTAAATAAAGCAATTGTAATCGAAAATCAGAGCTACATCATGACCCAGTTTATATATCTTTATATCAATCTTCAACTTCTAGGTACTCTGCGGAAGTCACGCTTATTTCACAAGTCATGCAACTGAAACGATTTCGGAAAAAATTCTTGATTTTGATACGTATAAAACAGTAAGAATGTGACGTATATTATTTTAGTTAGTTGCACAATTTGAGTTTTACAAGAAAATAAAGTAAAATTAAATTTGTGACATACATTCACAAATCACAGTCATTAGAAGATCGCTTCAAAGAGGTTATGAATATACTATTTCTACTCAGATAATTCGAACTGAAAACAAATATTATCAGTTGATTAATTATCAGTTATTAATATTAATATAATCAGATGATAAATGCTGGTGTTTGCAAGAAGTTATAAAAATTTGAGCTGATTACTTGTACGTAGTAAGATGAAAACTGCATCAATTCTTAACTCTGACAAAGTTCCATTGAAAGCAAAATTTTTGACACATGTAGCTAGGAGATATAAACACCATCAACCTAAATATGTTATATTTTCAAAATACACAGGGTATTTGTGCCAATTCGAAGAGAGGCTTCTTTTGAAATTAATCAGATTTATAACTAGAGATTGCAAAAATATAAAATGAAAATTTAATTAAAAGTCATTTTAAATTCACCATTATTCGGCGGTGGAAATTAATCTTGTATATCTGTGTGTGTGGGTGTGGCTGGGTGGGTGTTTGCGAGAAGAGAGGTATAACAGAAAGAAAGACAAAAAGAGAGGTTAAATCCAGTATTTTATACGCAAAATTGAAACAGCTAATGATATTGCAAAGACAACTAGGTGAAACATCTCAAAATATCTAAGAGTTCGAGTCGAATAAGTTAAAATCAAACGAATTATTCTTCACATAATGCATACATACACATGCACACAAATATTTGTGTATGTATATACATATATATATATATATATATATATATATATATATATATATATATA
>NC_068996.1:32170492-32178329 GCF_001194135.2 Octopus bimaculoides | reverse complement strand
CCCCCCGGCATTTTACAATATTATTTCATTAACTTAGTTTTACTTGTTTGCACTGTTATTGCCTCCAAACTATTCTCCACTTGAAGCAATGCATCGATTCAGACACGTTTTCCAAAGTTCAAAACTTTTTCGAAGTAATGCGTTTAATGTCTCCGTCGTAACAGTTTGAACAGGAAGAAGAAATACTGTGTGGACAATTCCTTTCTCATCGATGAAACAAATCAGTGTAGACATGACAGTGGACTTCAGATTACGCACTTATTGGGGGCGTGGTGATATTCAATGCTTCCATCGACTTGATTACTGCTTTGTTTCCGGGGCGTAGCTGAAGATTCAGCATTCGTTACCAGTGATGACCTTTGAAATAAGGCCCGGATCAACTGCGAACTGTTCTTTCAGTTCACGACACGCGTTCAGTCGTGACTGCTTTTGATATTCCGTGAGCAATCGAGGCACAAATTTTGTTGGAACATTTTTCATTCGCAACTCCTCGTACAAAATTTGTCTACAGGAGCTCCAGGATTCAACAGTCATATCAACAAGTTCGTTAGTTGTTCAACGGAGGTTGACGGTCATCCTGAATGGGGATGGCCTTCAAGCGACAATTGATCATTCCTAAAGTGTGAAAATCATTCGTAAACGTTTGCTTTGCTCATGTCAGCGTTCTTCTAAGCTGTTTGAAGTATGAAAACTGTTTAGTGATGCAAGTTTATGAAATTAATTATAAACGATTAATGATAATCTTTATGATTATTTTTTCTGTGCAGAATTGTGTTTTGTTTTATGTATATACTCATACATATAATTGCATGTCTAGACTTGTGCATGTGTAAGTGTGTGTATGTGAATATATTACATGTATAATTGTATGAATGTCTGTACCAATGGCACCTTGCTTTCCTCTTTAGTTCAATATTTCCCCAAGTAGGAGTTATCACTGGGGTCATCATGTGACTTAACTGATAATCACACATACAATGCAGTGCCGAGAAGAGAAAATGCTGTGCTAATAATTTGCTACATGGCCGCTAGGTCAGAGATTTGTGCCGCAGAAAAGTTCATAATATCGATTGTAGTCAGTAGCTGGTACTTCACTTCATCGACTCATCCGGATGGATGAAAGAAAACACTGATCCGAATGGGATTTGCATTTAGTAACCAGAAGAAATACTGCGAGGTATTTTGTCCGAAACTCTGCGACTCTGCTCTAAAAGTTAATGATGCCTGCAGTAGATAGATTTCTCAAGCGGTAAACTATCTAAATACTGATTAGGCTTTGCATTACTGATTATGTTTGGCTTTGCATTAAATCAGTGACTGGATGAGAAACAATGTTACTGTCTTTTAGCTACTCCAGCTTCTTTCATTGCTATCCGCTACTGAAAACTGCATTTTTTAAACTTATCTTTGAGCATCTTCAGTTTTAACCAAATATTTCAGTCTTCCTCATTCACTAAGTAATTCGTCTAAGATGATGTTATTCATCTAGTACAACATAAAATAACTGTAGTTTTCGTGCTGAATTTAGTCATTTCCTCTCACTTTGAGGAACACAAATTACTTCCTGCTTTTCTTCAGTGCATTTAGTTCTCCCTATTGATTCAAACAACTGTGAAACCACGATCTGCGAGTGGACGAGCGTCATTCTGCAGGGTATTTCGCGTAGCTTATTTATTTCTGGTGTTGTTGCGTTGCTATAATATTCTATTTATATTAATGTTTCAATCATTATCCTGTGTCGTGATCAGGCCTGAAGTGCTTTCTTTTCGATTATTTTCGTTGATTGTAGTGCTTTACATTTCAAAATATTTATTTTTGTTGTTTCCAGTGCTTAACATTTCAAAATAATTTGGGTTTCTGGTAATTTACATCATTGACGCTACTGCTACCACCACCTTGACAAACACATCTTGTGCTAAGGCCACCATGCAAGAGGCTATTTACCAAATATACATAAACAGTTAAATCGTTTAAAGATAAGGCATATTCTAAACCTAAGTAATGAGTAGAGCCTCAAACGAGTTTTCCAGGGCTATACCCTATCTCTGTTGCTTTTCTTTCTCTGCATGATACCAATGACCTTTGTACTCAGGAAAATGAATCTGGGGTACCAACTAAAAGGAAAATACCAAACAATCAACCACCTCCTCTCCATAAATGATTTGAAATTGTATGGCAAAGATAAGACACAAGCGTGTTCCTTGGTGAATACGGTCCACTATTTTAGTACTGATATTAGAATGGAATTTGAACTTAAGAAGTGCGAAATAATCTATCTAAAAAGAGGCAAGGTACAGTCCTTAGCAGAGATAGAATTACCGAATAGACATTTGATTAAGCAAATTGAAACGGAAGGTTACAAATACCTTGGTGTACTAGAGTGCAACGAGATAATGAAAAAGGAAATGAAAGAGCAACTGAAGATGGAGTATTTCAGAAGACTGGGTTTGATGTTACGCTCAAAATTGACGGGATGGAAGAAAATACAAGCAGTTAATACGTGGGCGAGAGTATCACTTCGGTATGGAGCGGGAATTATAAAATGGCAAAAGTGAGAAATGAAGAAAACGGATAACAAGACCAGAAAAATGTTGACAGTACATGGAGCCTTCCACCCTAAGAGTGACATCGATAGGCTGTACTCGTCCAGAAAATAGCGTGGGAGAGGTTTGATCAGTTGCCAGGACTGTATCGAGGTAAACGAAAACAGCCTAGTGTGGTATTTAAAGAATGCCGTTGAGCCATTGTTGAAACACGTGAAGACCGGCGTCAGCAAAACTGAAAATTGTGTAACTAAAGAAAAATTTAAACAAGAAACGAACAAAAAAAGAAAAACATGGAAGGAAAAAGAAATGTATTGTCAGTTTGCAAGAGATGTGAACGCCAAGACAGATACAGAGGACCGGTGGCTATGGATGAGGTGGAGTGATCTGAAAATAGAGACAGAAGCACTCATATGCGCAGCACTGGAACAAGCGTTAAGGACCAATTATATGAAGTGCAAAATTGACAACATTACCGATTGCGACAAATGCAGAATGTGTGATGAGAGGGGGTGAAACAGTATGGCACATCGTCAGCGAATGCCATAAATTGGCATAACGCGAATACAAATGACGCCATGACAATGTAGCAAGAATGATCCGTCGGGGGCTCTGTGGAAATCACGGCTTACATAGAGCAAAGATATGAACAAACTCCAGAAGGAGTCACCGAAAATGAGAACTGCAAAATCCTGTAGGATGTAATGATCCAGTGCGGTCACCTACCCAAACATTGGAAACAGGACATTTTTGTGATGAGTAAAAAACAAAGAGCATGCATGATAATCGACACAGCATGCCCCAGTGACAACAAGATCAATGTGAATGAAGAACAGAAAAATAAACAACTATGACGATTTAAAGTGGAAAATACGAAGGTTGTGGTCAATGAAATGAGTGAAAGTGATACCAATAGTAATCGATGCCCTTGGAACTACGAGCACTCAACTACCAACGTGGCTGAAAAAGATCGGTACAAGTGTGAAGGTAGGACACCTACAAAAATCAGCATTACTTGGAACTGCAAGAATTCGTCACAGGATTCTTGAAGTATGACCAGTAAGCAAGTGCCACCTTAGTCTGCTGGCTGTGGACAGCTGATACTTTCCATCATAACCAGCAATATAAACTGTAAGTTTTCCTATAATAATAATAATAATAATAATAATAATAATAATAATAATAATAATAATAATAATAATAATAATGATGATGATAATAATAATAATAATAATAATAATAATAATAATAATGATAACAATAATAATAATAATGATGATGATGATGATGAAGATTTCGACCACACATTGACTAATTACTTATTACTAGCCTTTGTACCTATCTGAGAGGGATGTAAAGCAAATTTGACGCCGATAGTGTTTGAACACAGAGCGTAAAGAGACTTAACTAAATACTGCAATGTCTGATAACAATAACAGTAATATTAGCCTTCACCCCTGACAATAATAATATTGATAATATTTAAAATAACGGTGATAGTAATGATGGTTGAACATTATGTATCTGAAAGAAAAATCATTGGGAGAATCCAAATCATCAAGAGTTCAAACTCTTCGTATAATCTTCAATAGTATATAATGTGGTTGAAATAACGTAACGCAACATTATTGTCTACAATTCACGTTTTCCTTTGTCAGCATATAGGACTAATTGAGTTTCTGAGATTACAATCAGGTAGAGATTGTTGAAACGATTTCAGCATCATGGGCGGAAATGTTGCTTAATTAATTTGAGACCTCCCAGAGACATTATAATTGATTAGTAAATTCAATGTTTCATAGATTTAAAAACAAAAGAAGTAATTAACAGATATCTTTGAGCCTTGAATTAAATCCATTTTAAGGTCATAAGGATATTTTTCATATGGAATTTCTAATAATACTACATATAATTTAGAGATTTAAATTTCTTTCTTCAAAGAACTGTATCGACAATCGTAGTCTTTGTCTTTTCTATGTTGCCGCCAATGGCATCAGGTGAAGAATAAGCGTTTAATTTGGAAAATTAGTTGTTTTTTCTTTTGATAACGGCAATTACTATTACTGTAACTTACAGAAATTGAAGTAAATGGTTGGGTGTGCGTAATAAATAACAATAGGTACTTTTTTAATCATTCATAGTAGCGTCGAGATCGTGATAATATTCAAATGAGGAATGGTGTAGGAAGTTTTATTAAAGCAACAAGTCATTAAGAGAAATTCAAATAAATCGCGTACGCTAGTGAAAACATTAACATTAAGCGTTCCCTGCTTATAAGTCTCTATTTCATGTCTATTTACAGAAAATATTTTGACAACTTGGAAATGAATATTTCTTAAAATCAGTCACAAGATACGATCACTTGATCGGTCATTATTTAATACTAATAATAATTCAATATGACTGAAAGTATAAAATTATCAGTAAGTCAAATGCGTTTCTAATTTCCATATTCCAAGATTTTAAAAATATCTTTAATAATAACATCAAACAATGCGGTTTCAAAACCATATTTTCTAATACTAAATTATAGAAACTATAAGAATATGGACATATTTTTGTTTGAGTTTTGCAAAGAATTCTCCTTAATTCTGTTATATACTCATAGCTTCTGTTAGTAAAATAATATTGTATTACTTTTTGGAATTATGAGGCATTAGTATACAGATGTGATTGAACCTATGGCAGTTTATGAAATATGTTTAAAGAATATCAAATTTAACTGTTTAATTCTTGCATTGATAATACCAAAGGGTAAGAGATGAAAGTTATGTAGAGTCGCGTCTGTGATATGGCTTCGATTATTTCATCAAACAAAATCAATTTGCTTATGCTAGGGAAGTTTTTAAAATATATAAACATTACAGTATCTCATACTGTAGTGTTTAAATTTTATAGCAACATAAACGGAAAAGTTGCTGCATTAAAACATCGGTTGAGCATTAGACAAAAATTCTTCATTGTATGTAATTACTCTGTTCATGTGTTAAGTTCAGATCCCACAAATGCTGACTGCAGTTGACGATGTAATAATCTTTTGTGTGTTGTCAAAAATGTATGGGTTTGTACCTATACTTGATCAACGAAAGTACTCAATTTAGATTTTCTCTTAATAAAATAAATTTGAAAATCGTTACGAAATTGAGGATATTATTGATACGCTTGCTAAGCATTAGTAATGTCAACGATAGTGGAATGACTAATTTCAAATAATTGGTATTAAGATTCGATTTACGATAAGGTACATAACATAATGACTTCTCCCTATAGACGATGTGTGTAAACAACACACTCGCTTTAAGTGGAATCAGTAGACTATCGTTGCGCCTTCTTAGTTATGGAAATAACGCCGTCATTTCGAGCTTGGCATAAGCAACTGTTTTTGTCAATAGAAATCAGCCAACAATACATTTGACAATGTATGCTAAGGCCTATCAAGTTGATATTAAATTATTACGCGTACATGGAACAGTAAGAATTAAAAAAATTATATATATATATATATATATATATATATATATAGAGAGAGAGAGAGAGAGAGAGAGAGAGAGAGAGAGAGAGAGAAAGAGAGAGAGACTGACAGACAAAGAGAGGGTAGAGAGGATGGGAGAAAGGAAGATGATGTAGGTGTGCATACACCTGTGTGTGTGCGTGCATAAGTGTGTGTATATGTACAACATACACGCGCGCGAACACACACACACACATATACACATCGCTCTTCGTCTTGCTAACGGAATAAAAACTGTTTTGCTAAGTCGTTTTAATAAAACCGAAATGTGTCAATAACTTTTGTCATTTGATTTTAAAAATCAGTACCACTGCGATACGCATTGCCTATATTGTTAAAAAAATATTAAAAAAAGTAAGAAGGAAACTTCTGATCAACTTGTCTTGTTACTGCTATTTCCATTCTTTCAGGTTTTTAGATTCAGAACTCTCTAGAAAGTGTGATTTGTTCGTTGAAGGAAACTTTTCAACTTATTAAAAATACGGCTCCTACTGTATTTCTATTTAGTAAGCAGAAAAGCTTCTCTTAACTATAGTTTTGATGAGTTTTTTGATACTCTTGGCTTTGAATGTAATACTTATGACGTAAAAAAATTGCCGAATGAACACATTTCACTGCGACAGCAATACAGATGCTATTATTTTGTCTCTATATTTAACGCTTGTTAGGAATATTACAGGCGAAAAAAAAAAAAAGATTGAAGAAAAGCACTGTATGAACCAAGTGCTTGAATAAGAAACTATATCCTACCATTGTATTGCATGAAAAGAAACAGACATACAGCAGTAATGCATTTTGGAAAATTTCAACCACATTTTCGTAAGGAGATACGATTATAGCAAGGTGAATTGCTAATTGATATTCATAAATATTAAAAAAAAATTCATAAACATACAAAATTATTTAGATGAGTCATCTTTTACAAAAATTATATGTATACCATACATACATTTTTAATTAATTTTCATTTTCACTTTTTCACAAGTTACTCTAATTTTTTTTTATTGTTTGACGGGTAAAATAGGTTTTACCTTATTGCCTAATCTCCAGAAAGTTAGGGAAAACAAAACAATAATAAATCAATGAGATTGTTCTATTCTATAAACTGCTGGAAGTAGCGGAATTGTTTAGGAGTCTTCATTAAGAGCAAGAAAGGGAATGAGAAAAAGACGGGCAGATAAATAGATAGATAGAAAGAGAGGAGATGGAGAGAGAAAGAGAGAGAGAGGAGCTGTTGATGAGTAGTTTGGGGAACAATAAGGAAAGCTGGAAGCTAGTTCAGCTTCTAGGCTTGTCATTAACAATACTGTATGAGATGATAATTAAGTTTTATGATGGAATCTTAAAAAAAAAAACTCATTAACAACGGCAAATTAGCAAGAAAAACAGAAAGCAAAATGAATGCGTAAATACTAAATACTAATAAAGCAAAAATATTATAAATAAATAATTATAGAAGAATTGTTTTAAAAGGGATTTGCTGGAAGATTAATTGAAGTTCACGGAGTGCTAATGATTATACGAAATATTTAAAACACTTGTCTATAAGACAAAATGATATTCAATATTGAATTCGCATTAAAGAAAACTGAATATTTATAGCAACAAAAAATAAAATAGATTTCAGTGAATTATGGATTGATTTTTCTGACCATGAAAATGAATTTACGAATAACTAAACGGGGACAAGAAAATTGAATATAAGTCTTCATATACGTGTAAAAAATATCAAGACAATGTTATAATAATTCCTAACCCGTTTTTCTCCCCTTCATTTGTAGTA
>NC_068996.1:32168448-32169910 GCF_001194135.2 Octopus bimaculoides | reverse complement strand
TGTGTGTATGTGCACGCACGCATGTGGTCAATCTTGTGGAGAGACAATGAAGAAGAGGTGAATGGATCGGACTACATTATGTTTGGTCATAATTCAGAATGAAAATCAATACCGAGATAATTTTAATTCAGCATTTCACCCTTAAAGATCATATCCACTCATTGAACAAATCACCCATTTAAAGTGGTTGAGTGAAAATCTATCGGGTGAGATTTCTGTATTCTAACTACTCGTAGGCAGAGTTTCGTTTACGTACTATAATTAATTGAAAAGCTTCGATTAATTGAGCTCAATGTGATTTTGGCTATATCTGTATCTGGGTGCAACAAAGGGAATGTATTCACTAAGTTTCACTCAGATATTAGCCAAATTGTATAGCCAAATTGTCCTTAACTTTTGTTCCGGCAATTAGGCTATTTTTCACTCATACCTCAAAATCAGTTTTAATTTTTTCTTATTACACATGAAACACTTTTAACAGGAATAAATTTGACTTATTTTCTCTCTACCCTTATAATACACTGCGGCTGCACTATATCAGCAATAACAGACAGAGAAGCAAGTCAAACTTGGAGAAAATACTTATTAACTGGCTTTTATAAGAAGATAAGCTTTACAAACTTACGAAAATTAGTATATACTCATATTTTTCTTATCTATAATGCATTAACATTTCTTCGCAAAGAATTAAAGTGCATTGCATCCTCAATACTATAGAATATACCAACATTACTCGCAAAAACTATAGTAACTTTATACAACTTTTATAGTAGAGCTGATACACTGTCTCACATGTTGCTGCTATGAAATGAACATCAACATTTAATATTTTAATACGATGACAAGAGATTTACTAAACAAAGTTATTCAAAACACCACAAAGTATACATGGTGGTTCTGAAACCTTGAAAGCATGAATAATTTCCATTCTTCCGGAAAGACGTTCATCTAACGCGGTTAACTTTCCTTTGACTTTTTCTATAAGACGAATTAACACAACCTCCGTGTTAAAAAACTGCAACCGCCCAGAACTCACAATCGTCTGTTTCTGTTGTTTCAAATGAGTCATGGTTTATTTCAATTTAAAATACAGTTGGTTGACAGGAGTGAAAGAACGACCCCTAAATACGTTACTGGCATTCTTTCGCTTTCTTTCTAGATTGCTTCCTCCTTCCGAGTGTGAATAAAATAAGTACCAAAAGAAAAGTGATATTTTACCAGAGATATGATTACGTATTGAAATTAAGAAAAGCAGTAGCGGGCTACCAACATAATCTTTAAATGTATATATATATATATATATATATATATATATGACAGAGTTGGGCATTATCAGTCTAAAGAAAATACTTTATAAGCTCTCTGTCAGTACAACAGGCTAACAATATTGTTTAAATTAGTAAAGAATTCTCAAATGCTATTAACAATGTGCTAAAACCTGGCACGGGAACATGTACTGTTG
>NC_068996.1:32166233-32167578 GCF_001194135.2 Octopus bimaculoides | reverse complement strand
GTGTGTGTGTGTGTGTGTGTGTGAAGGGGGGACATACCTACTTTAAAACACACACATCAGTCCATACATTCATACATACATACATACATACATATATACATTCATTCATACACACACACACACACACACACACACACACAGGAACAGGTATCGCAGTGTAGTAAGAAGTTTGCTTCGTAACCACTTGTATTTATTTCGAATTTGTAAATAATATATCAGTTGAATAAAGTTAAAACACAGTCTGGTTTTCACGGTTTTATTATGGTATTTTAACATTGAAAAAACATATTTTGTAAGGCTCATAAAGTTAAATTAGCACCTTCATCCAAAGAGTAATCATTAGATTTCAAATGTGTTTAACTGACAGTTGAGTTCTTGACAACTTTAGAACGCTCCAACAAGCTGTGTTTTTAGAATACGGTTTTAACAAATTCACATGCAGCTTAAACATTACGGTTTGCCAGGTGTACCAATATTCTGTAATTTGTTTATATTTGTATGATAGAGATATATTAATCATTAATTGTTTGTAATATTATTGCTGTTATTTCCGTTCAGAACAGGTTTGAACATTTTAATGAACCGTTTTTCTTTTATCTTTCTTCCAACTCACTTGTGTCACGCAGTTTGCGAAAAAGAAAAGTTACAAACATTTTCTGATCACATGTCTCTATATGTTCACTCAGTGGAATTTGGCGAACATTGCTATTCCGGATTTGTTGTTGGTGGACTCGTGAGCTTTCCGATAAGGTATTCTCTGTCTCACCTATATATAATTAATTGCAATTCGGGCATTTAAAGCAGTAGATCAAATTTTTGCTTTTGCAGTTCATAATTGCATTTGCGAAAATCTGTCCATTTTTTGTTCTACCCGTTTGCATGTGTTGACACGTTCCACATCTGTTATTACACTTGCATACTGTGAATGTTTTATCCTGTCTATTCATGTTGAATTTTGCTTTGGTTAATAGTTTCTCTAGGTTATGTCATTGCCTTTTGCTTAAGATAAGTGTTTGAATAGTTATTATGTCTTTTTTTAATTTTTCACTTTGTTTCATGATTAGCAAATTTGTTTTGATGATGTTAAAAATGTTTTGGTGATGCGGATTGTGTGTTACTAGAAATGGTATTGTGTTCTTTTGATGGGTTCGCCTTTTTCGTGTTGCCATAAGCTGTACTATCGGTATTTCTTTTGCTCGTTGTGTGCTATTTTCTTTAAGTAGGAGATGGTAATTTTGCTTGAGCAGAAATCATCTGAGTTCTATAATTACACTATGTAGGAAGTGGCAATTTAACTTTATGAGCATTACAAAATATATATTTTTTTAATGTTAAATACCATAAT
>NC_068996.1:32163956-32166057 GCF_001194135.2 Octopus bimaculoides | reverse complement strand
TATATATATATATATATATATATATATATATACATATATATATATATATTTATATATAGTTAAGGTGTATTCCGTTATGAACGTATTAGAGCGTAAAATAGAGCTTTTTCACCCTTAGAATTACCAGATACCTGACAGTATTATGGTATACTACCAATTCCAGGTTTAGGCATTCCTCGTGTGTGAAAAATAAAAATGAAAGTAAGAGGGAGTACGATTCGACAGTTACTTAATGACCACTACACATGTTTCGATACAACATAGATACAAGACTTAAATTTAGATTAAGTTACGGTTTACCTGTATAATAGGACCTAGTTGTATCTCCTCAGGTGATATACAATCGCTGTCTCCGTAAGTAAATGTTTGATTTCGATGCTATCACATCCAACCCAAACAGCATCGAAATCAAATATTTACTTACGGAGACAGCGATTTTATATCACCTGAGGAGATACAACTAATTTTGGTGCCTTGGTTGTTATAAATGGATTTATTTTTTCCTTCCACGGCTCTGACACGATGTTTTATTCCTGTTCGACCATTGTCATAGTTCGCTGATACCTGTGCTTCATAAACAACGGTGGATATATCGCATTTCTGCCCGAAAGGACATCTAGATTTGTCTCTACATATGTATCCAGGGAAGGCTTGAGTCGTCGGTTGCTTATTGATAAATGTCTTAATATTGGCAAGGGTGGGGACAAGAAAAGGCAATTTAATTGAGTGATTGTTAACGATTTTATTGTATTTGTGGGCTCTAGAGAATTGGATATCTACTAAGTGCAAGAATCTTCTACCTACATTTGTCTTAACATTAAGTGAGAAGGGGGGAGGCGAGTCATAAACTTTCCGCAACCTATTCTTCCGACTAGGTGATAGAGAAGGTGGGGGAGGGGTTGTAGAACATTTTATCAGTAAAGCCACTATCCTGCAGGTTCTTATAATATGGGGCAATCTTTTCTAATATTTCTTCATATGAAGAAAGGCATGTGATCCTTCGGCTAATGTTTGGAATTAAGTCTATAAAAAAAATAGGTGAGTGACAAGAGTGTTTATCAATATATCTCAAATTATCGTTAGTCTTATGGAAGGGCTTATATGAATTAGTTATTACGTTGTTTCACGGTATATGAGATGTGCCCAGTTATATTATCCTTTCTATCGAGCCACAATTTGCATTAATTTTGCATTGTGGACTTTTTAATAAATTTTTCAAAGCCTAATTAGCATGTTTTACCCTATTATGCATACACTTTTGATAGATTTTCATTCCTATGTAACACTGTGTAATTTACGTTGATGTATTTAAAAGTGGGCAGTATGGCCACAGTGCAAGACTGAAACATGTACAACATATATTGTGAAGTAATGATTTCAATTTCTGCTTCATATTCTTATTCAACATTTCAGTAGACACGAACATTTTAGTAACTGTTCATAACCCCTATCCATCATTTTTGTTGCAAATAAATGACGAAAACTTGCTTAAATATAGACAACTCTCAAAAGAAAACTGCTTCCGCCCATTGTGTTTACTTTAGTTCTTTGTCAATTTCTTACATTTCTATCCGCATTCAACCAATCCATATGTTCTTTATTAATATGATATCAATGAAATTACTTTATACATTTAAGTACATTTAAGTACAACGCACATTCTTCAAAGAATGCATACATACATGCATACCATTTATACGAAATAGACGTATGTATGCATGTGTGTGTGTGTGAGAGAGATCATGTGTGTGAGAGAGAGAGCATGTGTGTGAGAGAGAGCATGTGTGTGCGTGCTTATGTGCGTTTAATATATAGATATATATGTGTATATATCTACATATATTCATACATACATTCATTCATACACACACACACACACACACACACACACACACACATATATATATATATACACGCACATATATGTACATACATATGGAAACGCATGCATATATATGATCGCACAATCCCCGTATATTTCGTCAAATCAATTAAATAAAGTTATTGCTGATTTCCCTTGTGACTCACTGACGTTTTCAGTGTTTAATATGTTTGCATGAGTGTGTGTGTGTTAGTGTGCATGTGTGTGTGTGTGTGTGTG
>NC_068996.1:32162465-32163492 GCF_001194135.2 Octopus bimaculoides | reverse complement strand
TATGTGACTGTGTTTGTTCCCCGCCCTATCATTGCTTGACAACCGATGTTGGTGTGTTCTTCCCCCCGTAACTAGCGGTTCGGCAAAAGAGTCCGATAGAATAAGAACTAGTCTTCCAAAGAATAAATCCTTGAGTCGATTTGCTCGACTAAAGGCGGTGCTCCAGCATGGCAGCAGCCAAATGACTGAAACAAGTAAAAGAATAAAAGAGAATGTACGTACTTGTATATATGTGTGTGTGTGTGTGTATAGTGTGTGTGTGTGTGTGTGTATAGTGTGTGTGTGTGTGTGTTCAGATATGCACACGGAGACACACACACACACACACATATGTGTGTGTAGAGAGAGAGGGGCAGGGATAGATATAGGTATACATAGTTACAGGCTTTCATACATAAAAGCATGGAAGAAGCAAGTATTTTTATAATTATACTCTCACCTATATAAACACACCCTAACACCCAAGTCAGTACAAATAATTATAGACACATTCGAAAAATAACTTTATAATAGAATATATGCATTTATTCATATATTTGTAGTGTGTAAATTAGTTTCTCTAAATATCTGTAGTAGTAGCCGATGTCATATGTCCAATATAGTGTAATAAGTGTGCATCCTCACCAAAGATTAAAGAACAGTTCAGAGCTATTTCTAACCCTTGCTTAACTTAAAGCCTTATGTTTGTTATCTTAATGGTTAGATATGTGCATGAGTGTGGGTTTCGGGTTTCCGTCTCACAGTGTCGCACCTTCAGCAAGAGCTGTGAGCGGGAACTGAAAGAAGTCCCCTCCCCATAAATGCGCGCGTGTGTGTGTTTCCTGTCCTCCACCATCACATGACAACCGGTGTTTGTGTGTTCCGTAACATAACAAATCAGGAAAAGAAACCTATAGTATAAGTACCAGGCCTAAAATTACACACACACACATACACACACACGCATGCATGCATACACACACACACACACACACACACACACACACACACATATATATATATATATATATATATATATATATATATA
>NC_068996.1:32158703-32159615 GCF_001194135.2 Octopus bimaculoides | reverse complement strand
TGTGTATGACTTTGCGTGTGTGTCTGCCTTTGTCCCCCACCATCGCTTGACACCCCATGTTGGTGTCTTTCCGTCCCCGTAACTTAACGCTTCGGTAAAGGAAACCGATAGCATAAGTACTAGGCTGACAAAGAATACGTTCTAGTGTCCATTTTTTCGACTAAAGCCCTTTATGTATATCTATGTATGTACGTATGTATGTATGTATGTATGTATGTATGTATGTATGTATGTATGTATGTATGTATGTATGTGTGTGTGTGTGTGTGTGTGTGTGTGTGTGTGTGTGTGTGTGTGTGTATAATATATTAAAACAAAACAAAAATTGGAACAAGAACGTAAAACAAACGACAAATAAATATTCAGACAGTTAGACGATACAAAAAGAGGACAGGAAAAAACAAGGACGTGTCATTCGGAGCTTTCAATCTTCAGTCGAGTACCAAATCGTCACAAAAGAGGAATGAATATAAAAATACATTACACAGCTTATATTGTAGACAATTCAAAATTATCCACAAATATATCAGTGGCCAACACAAAATCACTTGTTATCAACTATAAACGCGGTCGTTAACACATGTTAAGCCCCGAGTTATGTTTATATGTTAAAATCTATGTACAGGAATGTTCTCCTGAAGAGAAGAATAGATCCACCTTTGGTTCCTGGCTTCGAAATTGCAATAGATGACTAACCCTTTATTTTTATTTAGGTTTTGAATTTCATGTCTCATGTCGCTCGCCAACAGTGTCTATAGCCGAGGAGAAATAATATATGTGATTATAATAGCTTTATTCTGGTTTTGACTATTTCTAGGCATATAAGAGTTTTTAACCCCGTTATAATTGCAATTCTTTACAATTACTGCGCTCTTCTTATATATATATATATATATATATATATATATATAT
>NC_068996.1:32156525-32157520 GCF_001194135.2 Octopus bimaculoides | reverse complement strand
GGCGTTGTGAGTGTTTATTGAGCGAAAACACCTAAAGTTCCACGAGGCTCCGGCAGGGGATGCTGGCGAACCCTGCTGTACTCTTTCACCACAACTTTCTCTCACTCTTTCTTCCTGTTTCTGTTGTACCTGTATTTCAAAGGGTCAGCCTTGTCACACTGTGTCACGCTGAATATCCCCGAGAACTACGTTAAGGCTGTTCCGTTGATAGGATCAACTGGAACCCTCGTCGTCGTAAGCGACGGAGTGCCAACAAAAACAATGTACGTATACGCACGCGCACACACACCCACGTACACGCACACACACATCCACACACACACACAACACACACACACACACACATACACACACACACACACACACACACACATATATGCTTTCACTGTGAACGTGCGTATATATGTACATGAATAAAACAAAAATAATGAATAAAACAAAAATAATATATATCATCGGTAATTAAGATTACAACTGATAATAAGTCGTGAAACTCCAGCACGTTATTTCATTACTGTAAATCCAGGTAGAAAAACATTTGCAAGCAAATGAATATATATATCCTTTTATTCTTTTATAATTTTACTTGTTTCAGCCATAGTAGAGCACCGCCTTTGGTCGTAGAAATCCACCCCAGGACTGATTTTTTGCAAGCCTAGTACTTATTCTATCGGTTTATTTAAGCCGAACCGCTAGGTTACGGAGACGTAAACACAAGCAATGGTAGGGAAACAAACACAGATACAAAAACGTATGCATATACATATGTGTGTGTGTGTGTAAATATACGTATATACATGTCGGGCTTCTTTCAGTTTCCATTTACCAAATCCACTCAGAAGGCTTTGGTCGGCACGAGTCGATAGTAGAAGAGACTGGCTCAAGGTGCCGCGCTGTGGAATGATCCCAGAACCATGTGGTTGGAAAGCAAGCTTCTTAAAACAGCCCAACGCCTGCGCCTATATGTGTGTGTATATATATATATATATATATAT
>NC_068996.1:32152689-32156023 GCF_001194135.2 Octopus bimaculoides | reverse complement strand
CGATCTTATATATAAGCAACGGTTAATTGTTTTTGAAAGTTTGCAAATGAAACATATTTAAAAAGTAAACATGTCTGTGACATTAAATTTCTGAAGGCTCCTAAATAATATATGTTTTTGAGTGCTAAGAACTGTACTTTTTACAACAAACACTATTTTAGAAATACCTCAGTAACAAATCGGTAAACTTCGAAGTGTATTAATGTTTGTTCTTTTAATGCAAAGAAAACATATTTTACAGTTTCAGAATGTGAAATGTACTACAGTGCATTAATATAGTTCTTTAATGAACAACATTATGACAAAATCGAAGTCAACCGTCTACAATTTCAATCTAGAAAGTAGAATTTCGAAACTCTAAAGGCATTTGAGTATCTTATCTTCAGAACTGCAATTCATCAACATATATTCTATTGGAATTTCCTCTGTAATTTGCGTTTACAGAGTATGTTGTTTTCTTCTAACGTATAGTATAGCAAGTTATCAATCGCATCTTGATTAGATTATCTATTTTCGATAAACACAGTGAGCAAATATGTCAGTTAACTAGACATTATTATCTAATTCTATTTTTAATTTAAACATTATCAAACAGTTTACATATGTAAGTCAAATTTTGTGAGCAATTTATTTAAAACTAAACATTTTAGAATGACTAAGTTTGTGTATTTAAAAACATTCATTGTATTTATGCATATACAAGAAAATGAATGTGTGAGAAAGAATACATATTTATAAACTGGTTTAGTGCTTTAAATAAAGAATTTTTGATTTGAATTTCACATGGAAAATTCAGTACTTGATCACAGATATGAATTATAATTATTTATTTATGATTATAAAACCTTTTAAATTTGGTATGTATTATTTATCGAAAACCTCAATAATCTTCTAAAAACCCAATAACTAATTCTAATTCCTTAATGTAAAGCGAATGTCAGTTAATTCAAACCTTTAGATGGGACAGTATTTTATATGAGGAAGAATTCCACAGCTGATATGGTGCCCATTTAGTGACAAGAATGTAAATTGATGTGCTGTAGGCTGATGTGACTGTCGAATTGCACAATAAAACCTGGCTAATTAATTACGACTTATTAAGACGTACGTAAGTATATTTTGAACCGGTTACCACATTAAATATTTTTGTTGAGTAAACGCTCCCGTGTTAGAAAAAGATAAAAAGATACAACAAAGGAAATTATATACAGAAAACAGAACAAAACAACAGAAAGTTTCGTAGAACGAAACAGAAATAGCAGAAATAAATGTAAAATGGAAGGAAGACTTTATCAGAAAGAAAATAATAAGATACTTTATACTTACTCCTATAGAGTGATAGAAGGTTCATACTGAGTCCCTGACGGTATAGGCGATACAACAGATAAGAAACGAGTAGGCTTCTCGACAAATAAGTTATTTGTTGATTGAACTTTCTTTTAACTTTCAAGACGAGAGAAGGATTTGGATAAATTTGAAATATTCATATTCCAAGCAGGTTATATATTTCTAGAAATTCATAATTTTTATCAGATGAAATCTTGAAGACAAGTAACTGACAAAATATTTCTGAGTCGGTAATAACATTGTCACCTATATTTTAAAAATGAAGAAGTCAAACGCAGTTAAATGATTAAACCTAATATTATTGTTGGATCAGAAATTCTACACAACAGTAGCTCTTTCTTCTTGTTTTGTTACATACATACACGCGCGCGCGCACACAGAATGAAAAAACAGCATTCATTCTTAACTAATAATATTTCGACGTATCAACAACACATTCAGAAAAAAAAAAACAAAAAAAAAACAGCAAAGAATTCAAATTGTGATTCAAGTGGATGAGAATACTTTTAATTGTGAAGTTTTCGGCGGATAACAATGAGCGAAGACATAATTGTCAATAATTTCAATAATTGTCAATAATTACACCACGTACAAAATATGAATCACAATAGCATATATTTTAGCTTACGATCCCACTTGGTGAGCAGTTTATAGCGTCTTAAGTTTGAGCCTGCTATAAACCTATACTTGTTAATATTGCGTTATGAGATTTTGCAAAGTGTGTGAGTATGAGTACTGTATAACTGTTGGTTATCTCTGTCTTACTATCCTATATGAGTACATCTAAAGGGAATACATACCTGAACGCAGTAGTTGCAAACTACACATTTGTGCGATTATTTTTCCTTTTAAGAGACAGCGTTACTTCAGAAAAAAACAGTACTGGATTCCAAGAAATGTTAGTTGTCTTTTCAATTTAGTACACACTGCAACGTTAATGATAGGCCTCTGCTTTTGGTTATCTCCAGCCTTTACGTTTCTGGAAATATTAATATAACGTTAGCTTGTCTTGTTTAAGTGTTTAAGTTTTTCTTTTTTACGACTTAAAACAATTGGACTGCGACTGTGCTGAGGTACATACTTCAAAGCTTTTAGACGAAACCAATACTAATTTTAATTTGATATTAATTTTATCGAATTTATTTTCGAACGGTTATGAATATAAAAGGATGTAGCAGGCGATAAGGGACACACAGGTATACATGAATATGGCTACCTAGACGTACGCACATGCAACACACGCGCAAATACATACATACATAAACACAAGCGTATATCTACTAAATTTAAATCTGCCTAAGATGCTAGAAATAATTTCAAACTTGGAACCCTGTGGCTAAAAGCGAACCTCTTGTACACTTAGCCATACCTTATTTATTGAACATTACTTTGTACCTAAGTATATATTTCTCACATTCCGATTAGGTTAATAACCACTCCTAAAACACCAAAACACGTCTGTATATGTATTTTAATCTGCTTCTTTGTCTGACGTTTTACCGTTTTCTATCTGTCTCTCTCTCTCTCCCCTCTTTCTCTTTTTCTCTCATTGCTCACACGTGACCATCGTCCATCTTCCTTTTCCTCACGTGACCATCGGTCATCTTCCTTTTCCTCACGTGACCATCTTTATTTTCCTGCGCGCACGTTCTAAGGACTGGGCGTCTCTTATCTCTCTCTGTTTTTGTTCCCAACTTTGACCCGTCATAGATCCAAAATTTTATTTTGATATTTATGGAAGCAACTGTCTTCGAAGACTCATATTGTCTTTGATTGCTCGAAATGGGGAGTAGATAGACAGCTGACAACTGATGAAGGGTCGTTCTCTGTATTCTTTCTATTACTTGTCTAGCTTTCCATTTTTCTCTCGTTATTTGCGCATTTAACTCTTTTGTATTTCATGTTGTTCACTGTTGGTGACGTCCTGTACACACATATGCATATATATATATATATATATATATATATATATATATATATATATATA
>NC_068996.1:32151651-32152643 GCF_001194135.2 Octopus bimaculoides | reverse complement strand
TATATATATATATATATATATATATATATATATATGCACACGCACACATATATATATATATATACGTGTACATGAGTATGCTGGTGCATATATATCTATATGTATATATATAAATATGCACACGCGCACACATACACACGCACACACATTCACACACGCACACACATACACCCACATATATGAATATATATAATGTACATGTATATAGACATGCATATGTTGCGTGTTTTTGTGTATGTGTATCATATGTGTGCGTGTGTATTTGTGTATGTGTGTGTTTGAGTGTGGGTGTGTGTGTCATATGTGCGTTTCGTGTGTGTATGTGTATAGATAGAATTCTCGTTTTAAGCATATCTTCTCCATTCACTTTGTCGTTTACGCTACTTATTTTTTTTATTGCATTAATATTTCTCACATAAAACTAAGACTATCCCCTTCTTACAATGAAAGCATTTAACTAGTTTTAATCAAGTGATAAATTTTATTTAAAAAATCTATTTTCGGTTTGAATTTTCATTATATCTTACTTATGGTATTGCCTTTATTGTTTGTTATTGTTGTTATTCTTAAGATTAGTTTTCTAATTAATTACAAGAACTGGTATCACTGTAAAAAAATCACGGCACCACTATTTTTTCCAGTTGAAATGTATTCTTTCATTCTTTGTTTGTAGTTATCTTTTCCTATTTACATTTTAAATTTTATTTTTTAATTAACTAATTTATATATTGCAGTTTCTCTCATTAAAATTTATTACAAGGTAACGGAAGTTTTTTTTTAAATAAGCTTCTGATGTTTTTCACAAGAAGTGAACCATTTAGTAATGCCAAATTTTATAAATTACATAGATGTTGGCCATCAATATAATAATTAATCATCATACACAAGTTAAATCACACGCAATACACACATATATGATGTGTGTAAGTATACACACACACACACACACACACTATATATATATATATATATATATATATATATATATATAT
>NC_068996.1:32150207-32151286 GCF_001194135.2 Octopus bimaculoides | reverse complement strand
TATACTATTAGTTTGAAAACAACTTAAACAACATTTTATACCACCTCTGTTGTCTTCGCGCAATCCTCTGGTTGTGCCCACATGACATTACATGCTAAGAACAGGAAAATAGGATAAGTAAAAAAACGAAAAAGAGCGTCTTTGCCTCTTGCATTTTTCTGTTTTCTTTTTCTTTTTCTGGTTTTTCAACCTTCCACCTTTTGCATCTACTTTGTTCTCGTCTTTTCTTGTTTTTTTTCTCTCTCGTCCTATCGTCCTGTTCTTAACATGTGAGCACAACCTGATGATTGCGTGGAGACGAAAACGTTACAAAATGTTGCTTAAGTTGTTTTCATCGTATGTAGCTCATAAAAATATATATTGTTTTTATCAAATAATATTTCTCTCTCACTAGATGGAGTACATTTTAGTTGATCGTACGAGCCTTCGACAATTTCTAACCGAACTACCACACAGATAATTTGTTGATAGTGATCAAGTGTTTGTATAGACAAAATCTCACTCCCTCCATCAGATCGACATTACCTTTACAGGTGCAACGGGTGCCACATGTTAGATATCGAAATGATCGCAGAGCAACGTGAAATGAAGTGCTTGCTCAAGAACACAACGCAACACCCGGTCTGGAAATCGAACCCACGATCTCACAGTAATGAGATCCTAACCAAAACATCAAACCCTAACCAAAACACCAAAAAACCTGTTACTCGGAGTTTCACGTTCGTTGGACACTTTTCGTTGAGAAACTCTGTAACAGCAGTTTTTTGTGATATTTTTGCAGCATTAATAATACCTTCAGTATTCGAGTACTGTTTCACATTTATGGGCTTATTCTGGTATCTATATATATGTATGTGTGTGTGTGTGAGTATAGGTCTAAGTATATCTATTCTATCTATGTATATAGATAGATATATAGATAGATAGATAGATAGATAGATAGATAGATAGATAGATAGATAGATAGATAGATAGATAGATAGATAGATTGATAGATAGATAGATAGATAGATAGATTGATAGATAGATAGATAGATAGATAGATAGATAGATAGATAGATAGATAGATAGAGATACAT
>NC_068996.1:32146721-32149203 GCF_001194135.2 Octopus bimaculoides | reverse complement strand
GTAAAACATGTATTTAAGAAAAAAAAAAAAAGAATTCATGAATGGATGTTGTTTTCACAGCGATAATGCTCTTCTCGGTACATGAGTCGTTCCAGTTAGCACGATATTTTGCACTTCCTGTAGGGATGGTAAGCCTGGTATCATTTTCAAATAGGTTTCAGTTCCTTTTTTAATCATTCCTAGAGATCCAACAATCACTGGTATGGTAGTCGCCTTGAGGTGCCACATCTTTTCAATTTCAATTAGCAAGTCTTTATATTTACTGATCTTGTCAAATTCTTTCGCCGCTATATTATGATCAGAGGGTGGGGCACAATTAGAATTTTCTTCAGATCGATTAGCCCCGCTCTAAAGGTTCCTGAATAAAATTTATTTAAGGATGATGAATGAAACACCCATTCTTCCACAGGTGAATTATTCAAACCTCAAAGAATTCTTCTCAAAACATGGCTAGGATGCTCCCCCATTACTTCTGCTCATAATCAGAGATGCATATATCATCAGCCACTAAGGGACCTGCTCAGCTGGTTAAGGTCGAACAAATGGCCAGCAAATCTGTGGTATTGAGCAGAATATTTGTTGTAGCCCATCTTTTATACCAAGACAAAACAATGTACATGAAAACACTTCCAATCAGTTAAGATCAGACGCCATGAGAGCCACTGCCTGGTACTTCAACAGGGCAGTAGTTTTATTTTTAAAACGTGCTTTCACTTCACTACCGAGCGCAGCTCTGTGTGCCTTGGGTACGTGCTGTGGTTTGCTGTGATGCTCTTATGGTTACTGTATTGAAAGTGTTTTGCGTAGGATGTGTGCAGTGCCCAGTAGTGCAATTTGCTGTATGTTATATATATTTGTAAGTCCTGGTGTTTTTGTTATGTATTTGTCTGAATATTTTTTTATTATACCTAAGGCACCTACTATGATAGGAATTGTTTCTGTTTATTATCATTATTATTATTATTATTGTTGTTGTTGTTGTTGTTATTGTTATTATTATTATTATTATTATTATTATTATTATTATTATTATTATTCAATGTGAATGTATGTGTGTGTGTTTTTTATGTATGTGCACCCCATTCCAAAGAATGATAACTGCTCTGAATCAGCCAAATGTCGAGCCCTTACTCTCAAATAAAAGGTACAGGAGATAGCCGTCATCGACGGCGCATTCATCTCTATCTGTGACTATCTGTATTGTTTCGGCAAAGCTAGATCGAATGCTATTCTATTGTCATGTTTCATTTACTAGTGATATTACGCTTTAGAGATGTTCGGTGAAAGTTATTTGCTCTAAACAGCAGTAAAGCTTTTCCTATTTTTGGCATACAAAACATTTACTCAAATTCTTGCTTACTCCCACAGATGTTTCGTCGTTTAAAGTGCTTCAGAGCTATCTGATTGCAGCATTGCGGTATATTTTAACGGAACTCTTTCTGTCCTGATCGCAGTCAATTTTGGTATATCCACCAATCTTTTCCCATTCATGCACTATTCTCACTTAGACAAGACATTCGAAACTCCGAGTACTATACTGACAACCTTTTACTGTTTGTTGTAAATTATAACATGTATAAATATTCCTCTATTTATCTAATATCGAGTCTTATTCTTTTGTTGTTACTTATTATTATTATTATTATTATTATTATTATTATTATTATTATTATTATTATTATTATTATTATTAGTAGTAGTAGTAGTAGTAGTAGTAGTAGTAGTAGTAGTAGTAGTAGTAGTATTAGCAATATTACATATACATACATACATGTATGTATGTATGTATGTATGTATGTATGTATGTATGTGTGTATGTATGTATGTATGTATATATGTATGTGTGTATGTATGTAAATGCCAGGCTTCCATACAATTTCTTTCCATCAAATTCATTCACAAAGCGTCGGTCCAACCAAGACTAAAGTAAAACAAAATTTTAAATTGAATTTCTTAATAAAGAATACCACTTGTCTTATGTCCCTTTCGTTAAGACATTCAATTTGCAATTGCTTTTGCTATAGCCTCGAGCTGATCGGTGTTTTGTTAATGAATTTGGAAGACGAGAGACTATGTAGTTCCGCATAACACTGTGAAATACATATCATCACAGAAGAAACAGGGTAAACCAGTACAAACAACCTCCAAAGTAGGATGAAAAAGGTTATGTTTTCAGTTTTGTGGGATTAGAAGGGTATTTTTTTTTACGAGCTTCTTCTCGCAGACAGAATTATCAATTTGGATGTGTATTGTGAGAAACCAGACAAATTAAATCCAGCGTTCCATGAAGAGCGTCCACCACTTGCTAATCATAAGGGCATTGTCTTCCATCATGACAACGTCAGAGCGCTCGCTTCTTTGCCGACGGAGCAGAAGGTACTGGACCTGGGTAGAAAGTCTTATTTCATATTCGCCCCACCTTGCGACTTCATATTTCTACCTGTTTCGGTCTCTTCAATATATATATATATATATATATATA
>NC_068996.1:32143008-32146526 GCF_001194135.2 Octopus bimaculoides | reverse complement strand
TCCCTCTTTTTCAGTGTATACTGCGAATACTTTTTTCTTTCATTTTTTTCTTTTTTATCATTTTTTTCTTTTTTATCATTTCATTATATGTAAAACTCCACATTTTATGTCTGTCTTTGTATTGTCCCCCTCATCTTTCGCCCGTGTGGCAAAGAAATGAAATTATTATAATTAACTACATCCTCTGGGTGGTGCCTGCATCACTTATTATTATTATTATTATTATTATTATTATTATTATTATTATTATTATTATTATTATTATTATTATTATTTGTATGTAGTCAAAAAACATTTTCCATGTTATATTCACAAATACCTCATCCTCATCCATTTCATTCACTTGAAGTATTATCAAAACTCGAATTAATGTAAATAATTTTAAATTTTTTATAAATAGCAATAAAAGTTGAGATTCCTTCTGTGAAGTGCACGTGTGTCTACTCTCCATTTATCGCTCCTTAGAACAACTCGGTTCTACAAATTCGTACTTTACTAGTTAAACACACCGGGGTTTTAAGAACATCATAATCGTTCTCATTTAATCTCGATATATAGTGACCCACCCCATTGTGTAGTTCGTATTAGTGTACGTGAGTGCGCACATACACAAATGCAAGAATAGCAATAAATATTTTTAAAAAAATTATTTTTCTCTTACTTGTTTCGGTAATACGATAGCAACTGTGTTGAGCAGCGCTTCCAAGTGTTTTTTCAAGCATAACTATCCCGTTATTTATTTTATACTGGAAATTATTTTATTGACGTACGATTGCCAAACGCTAAGTTACAGGTATAAAGAGACACAACATAAATATCTTTTGACCGGGTGTTACATATAGGCAGGGACCCTCTCTCTCATACATATAAGGCGTATGGACCGTGTGAACTAACGAAATTCTCTTTGAAGTTTATTGCTTCACTTGAAATTACTGTAGGATATACAGCTTGAAACGTCACACTATGTATCCGAAACCGAAACCGAAACCACGAAATTGCTAAGTGATCTTTTAATGACATAATGATGCTTGCGTATCTGTGTGTGTGTGTGTGTGTGTGTGTGTGTGTGTGTGTGTGTGTGTGTGTGTGCGTGCGCGTATGTGTGTGTGTGTGTGTGTGTGTGTGTGCGTGCGCGTATGTGTGTGTGTGTGTGTGTGTGTGTTTGCGCCTGCGTACAAGAGCTGGCATGCGTGCATGCAAAACATTTATCAATGCATATCCACTCGCATACACACTCACACACACACACAAACACACACATATGCGCGCATACGTAAATACGAGCGCACACACACATACATATATATAATCAATGTTTGTGTTCAGTAAATGGTTGAGTTGGCTTTTGTAAAGCAAAAGCACAAGTGTTCAATTTATCCACCTTTGAGTAATGATGCTTAATACGATTCCAATGAGAATTAAATTCAAAATAGAAAGCCAATTTTTCTTTACTTCACCGTTTTTGAAATGGCACTGACTTTTTAACATAGGTATACGGCCACACACTTGTGGAAAAAGTTGGGTATAGTCATCTAGATTGTTTACAACCTCCAGTGCATGGCTACTACCTAATTTACACACCTCGGTATTATGAAAGACAAATCGATAATGCACTGGATTTAAACTCAGAACATAAAAGGAGACAATTAATGACCGAAATACATTTGAATATCCCTCTACCTTTGATTAGCATCGAATAATACTAAGTATTATATTTTATCTTCATAGTAACCAACGCTCTAAATACGTTTGAAAATAAAGAGATAATAGGACTACCTTTTTTTAAAGCCTGATACTTATTTTTCATACAGAAATATTTTATTAATTGTATAAATATTAACAAAAATGTATTGCAATGCTCAACATTTTGCAGAAATATCATTAAAACTCTACTATTATGCATTGTATCAAAGACAGATCAAGATGGGAGAGCATCTCTCTTTCTTTTGTCTCTTTGGCTCTCCCTTTCCTTCTGACTCTCTTTGTAGCTAACCAAGTTATTCAGTAGAAACTTTACGTGGTTAAGAAATTTAACGCTATTGGTTTGGCACCGTCAGTGTGATCTGTTTGATGTCGGTGGTGCCACACTGTCAACATCAAATGAACAAAATAAAGGTTGTGCTGTACAAGGAAAACGATTAAAAGCGAGTGACAGTTTTAGGTCGCCAACAATGATAATGAGCACATGTAAATTGAGAACGCATAAAACAGACAGATGGAATTAACGATGGAAGCAGATGTGTGGCCGCGTAGTAAAAAGTTTCCTTCCCAAGCACACGGTTCAGTTCCAATGCGTGGCACTTTGGGCAAGTGTCCTCTACTATAGCTTTGGGCCGACAAAAGCCTTGTAAGTCGATTTGGCAGAAGGAAACTGAAAGAAGCCTGTCGTATATATATGAGTGCGTCTGTGTGTGTGAGTGTGTGTTTGTCCTCCATCACTTGGTTGCTTGGCAACCTACATACTTAAAACATAAAAGATATACATACATGCACACACATATTTATATTGGGGAACATACATACACAAACATATTTATATGGGGGGAACATGCACACATATATATATGTGTGTGTATGTATCTTTGTGTGTGTGCTTGTTCCCCTTCCGCACTACTTCACAACAAGCGTTGCTGTGTTTATGTCCTCGTAACTTAGCAGCTGGCAAAAAGATTGCGATAGAATAAGTACCCGGTGTAAAGAAATAAGTACTGACGTCGTTTCATTCTAGTAACAAATCTTGAAGGCAGTGTTCCAGCATGCCCGCAGCCTAATGATTGAAACATGTAAAAGATTAAGCTGAGTAACGTTTCACCTTGACTTTGCTAGTTATTTCACGCCAGCGGAACACTGTAGAGATAATATGTTAACGAGTGAATGAGAGTGAGTGATCCCTAGAGGAATTAGCATGAAAGAAGAGGGGATGTATTACGCCGACCAGAATGGTAAACTAAAGGGAGAAAAGGGTTGGGAGTGAGAGTTTTAAAATGAGGATGAGTTAAAGTTAGAAATTTTATACTGTAGAATGAGAATTGAGAGAAAATGGTCTTTCAAAACAAACAACCAAGTGTAAAAGCTATTGAAGTCATTAGATGTATTTAGAGGTCACTGTACTCACCATAATGATTGCTTTGAAAACTCATGGAGGCAAAAGTCTTTACAATAGTTGCTACAATTAAGGAATGATCGAGAAAGAAATTTTTTAATACTCAATATTTTTGTATAATTTATTTCGTAGTAAATAAAGCTGTCCTATCTGAACGTTAAAAAAAAAAACAGAAAAGCTTTGAACACTTTATATATTCTTGGATTTTGTATGCATGCATATATGTATATGAAACAGGAGTGGGTGTGTGGTAAGTAGCTTGCTTACCAGCCACATGGTTCCGGGTTCAGATCCACTGCGTGGTACCTTGGGAAAAATGTCTTCTACTATAGCCTCGGGCCGACCAACGTCTTGTGAGAGGATTTGGTAGACGAAAATTGAAAGTAGTCCGTCGTATATATATATATTTTATATA
>NC_068996.1:32140407-32142871 GCF_001194135.2 Octopus bimaculoides | reverse complement strand
TGTGTGTGTGTGTGTCTTTTCACCCACCATCGCTTGACAACCGATGTTGGTGTGTTTACGTACCCGTAACTTAGTGGTTCGGCAGAGAGGCCAATAGAATAAGTACTAGGCTTACAACAAATAAGTCCTGGGGTCGATTTGTTCGACTAAAAGCGGTGCTCCAGCATGGCCGCAGTCAAATTACTGAAACAAATAAAAGAACAAATGAATACTCTGATTGGTTGGGATCAGGGAGCTCCGTAAGCCCACTGGGAATGAGCGATCTCTGGTCTTCGATAAGGCATCCTTCAACAAGAAGCCTAACTCTTGTATTTATATATGAATCTGAATCAGAATTCCAGCTTATTCCTCCCGACAGAGTATTTCGAACTATAAACGGTGGACATTTTCGAAGGAAACGTAGATACATGGTAACTATAATATAAACCTCAAAATTTTAGACATGTATGCAATGGTTGCTAACATACCAGCACAGCAATCAGGCTGCTTTCTAAGTGACTGAAGGATATTGGGAGTGAGTCATGTATTGTCGACTGGCTGAATAGCACCATCCCTATTAAACGATTTTTGAGATTTGAAGAAACTTGTTGACTTCAAACTTCTGGATAACGTCTCAAACAATCATATATAATTTAGGCACAATACTATCAAGTTCAAACGGAGAGTTTTTGTCGATTAGTTCACCTTTGGTACTTAACTGGTACTTTATTTTATCATTCCCGAGAGAGGGAATGAGTGCAAAGTTGAGACAGCAGAATTTGAACTCAGAGCGAAAACAAGGGAATAAACACATTTAATAATAATAGTAAAATCAGTATCAAAATAACCGTTTTTAAACTGCTTAGCCTAAAGTTAAAGCAGTGAAGATTACTGTTGTTGGTTTTCTTGTTTTGTTTATATATTTACTTTTGTTGCAACGAGCAGCCACGCGACAACGCATGAAAAGACACGTGACTCTACCTAAGGCTTTCATAAAGGATATTTCTCAACGAAATATTGTGAAATACATAAATAAACAATCGAATAAAAAATACATTTATTTTATAAAATGGCAATAACAAAACAAATGTGCACCAGCACAAATCACACATGCACTGACATACTCGTACAATCATACACAATGCACAAGTGCTTCATTCGACGGACACGCGCACATACAAACCCACGATTACACACATTCACAGACGCACACATAAACACACAAATACGGCACAAGAACGTACACACACGGATACACACATTAGAAGTGTATATTAAATAGTGAGCAGCAGACGCATCCCCACATACATCACTACACATATAGGAGGCATGCATACGTATACACTAAGACATATGTGTGTGTGTGTGTGTGTGTGTGTGTGTCTGTTGAAACATGTGTATATGTACGTGTGCCTCTGTGTTATGTATATATATATAAATATATATATATATATATATATATATATATATAGTGTCTGTGTTGTGCATATATATTCAATATATGTGAATATTTTTTTCGCTTTTTATTTGGTATTATTGGCGTAATGATTGTATAATCTATGTATAAATATCTGCGTATGTATACACATACAAACACACACACATGTATGTACATAATACATACATACATACATACATACATAAATACATACATACATGCCATTACATATACATGCACACATTTGCAACTATTTATATGTATATTTATATATATATATACATAATGTATATGTATATTTATATATATATACATAATGTTATAAAATATTCACATATATTGAATAAATACGCCTAACATAGACTCAAAATCATATATATACGCATACGTGTGCATGCACAAACAGACACAGATCATATTCATTCAAATACACGCGCATGCATGAACTGCGTGTGCATAGAAGCGCTCCTGCACCCACAAGACAACACAAGCAAAACACCTCTGAAAGGCTTCAGTCACACACCTAAAGTGATTATGTGAAAGGCGTTAGAGGAGTAATGGGCGATAGTGTTTGGTATCCAGGCGCGAAGACGGGAATAAACAAAAAGAATGACGAAAGCAAAAGAAAGGAAAGAGAAGCGTAAGAGAAGAAGATATGTGGAAAAAGTGGGAGGAGAGACATGAACATCGAAAGAAACGTGTAAATCCAGTACGTGTTTCGAAGTGAGGGTGTTGTGTAGGTTGGTTTTGGGAGAAGGACTTTTCAGAAATTTATCATGGACTATCTAGAAAATAATAATAATAATAATAATAATAATAATGATAATAATAATAATAATAATAATAATAATAATAATAATAATAATAATAATAATAATAATAACTCCAGTGTCACTTTGATAGCATGCGCAACTCTCTCACTCGATAATAATAATAATAATAATAATAATAATAATAATAATAATAATAATAATAATAATAATAATAATAATAATAACCCTTTCTACTGAAGGTACAAAGCCCTGAAATTTTGGGTCAGGGGCACTT
>NC_068996.1:32139953-32140397 GCF_001194135.2 Octopus bimaculoides | reverse complement strand
TCGACCCCGAAAGTATGAAAGGCAAAGTCGACTTCGGCGGAATTTGAACTCAGAAGTAATAATAACGATGATGATGATGATGATGATGATGATGATGATGATGATGATGATGATGATGATGAAGATGATGATAAAGATGATGATGACGACGGCGGTGATGATAATAAAAAAAACCAATAAACTTTTCTTAATTGGCCACAAGGGCCAAACCAAAACAAAAAAGGATAATACAAAACAAAAGGAAAGTGGGTCAAATTTTCTAACTCTGGCAAAACTTCAGACATTTGAAGCGGAGACTAGTCCATTAGAGTTTATTAATTATTAATATTTTATCAAATAACAGAATAACTACCCAAATCTAACCATAGATTTGGGTAGATGGCACAATTGATTAAACTGACCTTAATCTGGTGTGTATTTTATGAACTCACGAAGTGATATATA
>NC_068996.1:32138664-32139680 GCF_001194135.2 Octopus bimaculoides | reverse complement strand
GAAGAAGAAGAAGAAGAAGAAGAAGAAGAAGAAGAAGAAGAAGAAGAAGAAGAAGAAGAAGAAGAAAAAGAAGAAGAATAAGAAGAAGAAGAAGAAGAAGAAGAAGAGAGTAGGAAAAGAAGATAAAGAATAAGAAAAATACAGGAGAGGTACGACAGTAGTAGGATGTCGGTGGAGTCCTCTTAAATGTTCAAGTGACCTAGCAGTAAGTCGTTGTGGTTAGAATAGTAGTGATTGTAATTGTTCAGAATATATTTATGTGAAGTGACTGTTTTGAATGTATCGTTGTTAATATTTGCGCGTGGTGGTAGTGTCATTTGTGGTGGATGCATTCAAAAGGAGTTTATATTTTGTGATAAAGAATGACTCTTTATTAATGCGCTGATTACAGGTTGTATCGACACTCAATCGATGTATGTACATATACACACACGCACACACACACACACATACACTCATATACATACATACATACAAACATGCTTACAGACATACATATATATATAAAGTTTCTTCTTCTTCTTCTGTTACTACAACGTATCTCTCTTTACCCCTCTCGTTCGTCCTTCTGTTACTACTACGTATCTCTCTTTACCCCTCTCGTTCTTCCTTCTGTTACTACTATATCTCTGTCTTTACCCCTCTCGTTCTTCCTTCTGTTACTACTATATCTCTCTCTTTCCCCCTCTCGTTCTTCCTTCTGTTACTACTATATTTCTCTCTTCCTCTCTTTCTCTCGTTGCTCACCTATTCTTCTATTTCCTCCCCTTGTTTCTCCCTCTACCACTCTCTCTCTCTTCCTTACCCCTCCCTGGTCACATGCTTCCGGTCACTAATCCCTTTCTTCCTTGGCTATCGCCGAGCAAACACGCGAACTTATTTCGTCCCGTCTTTTTCAGTTCGTGCCTCACAGCGTTCATATACACATAATTTTTCACGTCTGGCTGCATAGCCTTTTCCGTTTGTTTTCCTGTCTTCTTTTCTTTTCTGTTTGTCTTCTTTTCTTTTCTGTTTGT
>NC_068996.1:32137129-32138386 GCF_001194135.2 Octopus bimaculoides | reverse complement strand
TATATATATATATATATATATATATATATATATAATGTAATCGACTTACCGCCGCCCCCCCCCGAAATTGCTGGCTCTGTATCAACATTTGTATCCAATATTTAATAACATTAATAAAATAATAATAACAATAATAATAATAATAATAATAATAATAATAATCTTTTCTACTAAAGCCTCAAGGCCTGAAATTTTGGGAGAGGGGTCTAGTCGATTACATTGACTCTAGTGCTTGACTGGTACATGTACCCCGAAAAGACGAAAGCTAAAACTGAGCACGGCAGAATTTGAACCTAGAAAATAAAGACGGATGAAATACCTCTAATAATAATAATAATAATAATAATAAAAATAATAATAATAATAATAATAATAATAATGATAATGATAATGATGATGATGACGACGACGACGAGGACGATGATGATGATGATGATGATGATGATGATGATGATGATGATGATGATGATGAAAATTTCCTTTGTCTTTTTCTTTTGGGATTCATCAATATTTCAAACGCAACTTTATTCTGCAGCATTCATATGAATAGCGCAAATATCTATCTCCGGTATAATTAATGACCTAACAGCATAATAGCATAGCAATAGCCTAAATAGTACTTTCTTATATTTGAAGATGTCATGGTCCAAAGAGCAAGGCAGAAATTCTTAGAGTTCTATCAGCAAAGTGATCATAAATCTTAGCCTGCTTGAGAATGAATGGTCTTTTCTTTGGCAATATAATTTATATTCTTTCCTTTCTTTGTATGGCTGTAAATTATTGACTGTTCGTTTATTTATATTTTTTACTTCTGCAGCTATATTCTCTCTCATCACTTTTCTGCTTAAATTTTTCAATATTTTTACGTTCCTCTCTATTTCTATGTGTTTTCTATGGTTTTCATTTACTTTACTTACGCTGTCTTCTATTTACATGGGCAAATTTGAAACTACCCATGTAGTACTCTTGTAATGAAATCCATTATCGATTGGATATCCGCGTGACAACTTTTTACTTAACGACTTTGAATGTACGTATTAAATGCCTTCTAAATATAAATAATTGGTTTTTGTAATTATTCAAATACTATGTGGGTCACGTCTGAGCAAACTAGCCCACTACTGATAAAACGGTCACAATACCAGAAGGATGAACACACACTCACACACGCACGCACGCGCACACACACAATGCTTATACATTTGTCTGTGCATACATATAGATACATACATACATATATATATATATATATATATA
>NC_068996.1:32135417-32136343 GCF_001194135.2 Octopus bimaculoides | reverse complement strand
GAAGTCTCTGTCTCTTTTGAATATGAAAATTTAAAAGTTAAAAACCTTATAATATATATATATATATATATATACATACATACACGCTTACATAGTCTCACGCGTGTGTGTGTGTATGTTCGTGTATAGATGAGAAATGACACGTGTAAGCAAATAGATACGGAATAATCGTTAAGTTTTCCTTTTATAAGGTATGCAGACTAAGGAATCTCTAGTTTCGGTGTAGAGGAGAGATCCATACGTACACTTCGAAACAATAACCTTGTTCACACATGATACGAAGCTTGTAAGGATCTACACACCCTTTTGTTTTCACAAGATACAAATTAGCAAGAGTTAAAACTTACTTTTGAGTTATGTGCTCGTTTGGCATCAACCTACTCAACCATACACCAGAAAATACATCTATTTATGAAATAACACTTTATCACAATTTCCTCTTAAAAGTTCTGAATCTTCTACATCAAGTTATCGTACAGAAGTTGAGCATAGTTTGGAATAAACATATCTATAAGTGTTCAACCTATATTTGTTTCTGTTGCTCAAATACATGCCATTGGCCATTCTGAGATACTACTCTTAGCTCATTAATTCAAATCATCCAGAGTTGTTACACCGAGTGTTGCGAGCATCACCTTTACTAAATATGAGTTTCAGGTAATTAATCGTCATTCAGAATAAATATGCTAGAAAATTTAATGGTTTTCAGTGATGTAATGAGAATGAGTTGATAAATTTAATGGTTTTAAGTGATGTAGTGAGAATGGGTTGATAAATTTAATGGTTTTAAATGTTGTAGTGAGAATGGGTCAAACAGTCATTTAAAGTTGATTAGGCAGAAAGTGTAATATTACAAAATCTATGAATTTTGATGGATAAGTTGACTGTTTTCGAAGGTAATATATATATATATATATATATATATA
>NC_068996.1:32134170-32134824 GCF_001194135.2 Octopus bimaculoides | reverse complement strand
ATATATATATATATATGTTTTCTAACTGAATCGATGCTTATCAGCGTTGTGCATACACTTTGTTTCAAAGCTTTGTAGCTTACGCATCTCCAATTACAAACCTCTCTTTTTATTTCCTTAACCCTTCATTTTCTTATGAAAACAGTCTTTCACCTCCCACCACGCTCTCGTTGCACACCTACCCCATAACAGATTTATCTGTCTATATGATACCTGGTATTGTTTGATTTATATTTTTTATTTTATTGTTAACTTCGTCTATGTTTCTTAAATTGTGTCTGCATGTTTCTTCGACAGCAGAAAAAATAAATTTCCATCTTCATTTAGGCATAGCGCTTCCTCTGTTCAACTTTATTTCACTCGTTATGAAGGTTTGTATTCTTTGCGCCAATGGTCAATTAACTAATCTAACAGATTCCATCAACTTTGAAATGTGGCAACCCCATGTCCAATCAGCTTATTTTTCAAAAAGTTTTACTACACCAGTTAAAGCCAGGGTATAGTTCCAACGTTGATTTCTGAAAATTTTCGGCAACTGTAAAATACTATATCTTACTCTGCCCTTACTATGCCATCTTCTCCAACGTGACTTACATTTAAGTACTCTCTCTCTCTCTCTCTCTCTCTCTCTCTCTCTCTCTCTCTCTCTCTCTC
>NC_068996.1:32132664-32133849 GCF_001194135.2 Octopus bimaculoides | reverse complement strand
TGAACTATGAACTGTAGAGTGCGCTGAAATGCACTACAACTAAAAAAAACAAGGCCATCAGATGTACTGTTGGCAGATTTCGGAATGCGTAAAAGTTTTGAAGGATGTAGTATTTCGACAGCTAACGAGTGATGCGGGTAGTTTATTCCATGCTTCAACAATTCTGAGCTTGAAAATATGTTTCCCTAAATCGTGGTTGTTGTATTGTATTTTTTATTTTGTGCGCATATTCACAAAATCCAAAAGGCGCCCAAAGTTGCTGGAAAGATGGGGGATAATTTTCTGGATATCTACCAAGTTAGTTGCTAGACGTCTGAACGTCAATCCGTCCATGGACGGTAGATGGTAAATGCCTGAAGGCGGGTATTAATTTTGTTGCATGTTTCTGAACAGTTTCCGGGAGACTGGTATGCTAAACAAGACAGAGATTCCAGACTAATGATACAAATTCTAAGTGTGGATGTACCATTGTCATATACAGTTTTAAAGACAGCTGGAGAGTGGCTGACAAAGGTCTTACTGAGCGATGCTACGACAGTCAGCCTTCTTGACAATCTTTAGAGACGCGCTTTCTCCAGCGCAGACCGGTATTCACAATAATATCCAGATCACGTTCACTAGCAGACTTGGTGTAGAGGGAGTATGTAAAGGTTGGGTTTTTCTCCTAAAGTGCATGATGACACACTTGTCCACAGCTAGCTTGAGTTGCCAGTCAGAAATCTATTGCTGCATTGTGTCCAGGTCTGATTCCAGGTAAGATCTATAGCGAATAGGATCTGTTTTTTTTTTTATTTCAAGGTACGGCTTGATGTCATCTGCATATTTCAGCATTGTAACATTCCTTAAATTGGCATCTATGTCATTAATACGCAACAAACAGCAGGGGTCCAAGAACGGATCCCTGTGTTACACCAGATGCCATCTCGCAGGGTTAAGAATGATGTCCTAGAACACTAACTACCTCTTTCCGACCGACAATGAAGGACTTCAGCCAATTATAGAGATCATCTTTCACACCCATTGCAGAGTTTTGCCATGAGTCGTTTGTGTGGCACAGAATTGAAGGCTTTAACAAAGTCAAAGTATATAACACCCACCCATGCCACGAACCGCCATCAATAACTCGGATGTGTGGGTGTATGTGTGTGTGTGTGTGTGTGTGCGTGTGTGTGTGTGTGTGTGTGT
>NC_068996.1:32129485-32132147 GCF_001194135.2 Octopus bimaculoides | reverse complement strand
AGATATGTGTGTGTGTGTATATATTTTCTTTTATTTGTTTCTGTCATTTGACTGCGGCGATACTGGAGCACCGCATTTAGTCGAGTAAATCGACCCCAGGACTTATTATTTGTAAGCCTAGTACCTATTCTATCGGTCTCTCTTGTCGAACCGCTTTGTTACGGGACGTAAACACACCAGCATCGGTTGTCAAGCGATGGTGGGGGGACAAACACACGCAGACACAAACATATACATACATATATATATATACATATATACGACGAGCTTCTTTCAGTTTCCATCTACCAAACCCACTCACAAGGCTTTGGTGGGCCCGAGGCTATAGTAGAAGACACTTGCCCAAGGTGCCACGCAGTGGGACTGAACCATGTGGTTGGTAAGCAAGCTACTTACCACACAGCCACTCCTGCGCCTAATGAAAATGTTTAGTAAAACCACCCTGTAATTCCTGGCGGAGATTAGAAAACCTCTGCTTGAGTCGTGTTACTACTTTTAAACACCCTTACCTACTGGGCCATCAAAGCAGCAATGCTGCATATATACATTGGGCAACAGTCTTCTACTGTAGTCTTAGACAAATCAAAACCTTATGAGTGGATTTGGTAGACGGTAACTGAAAGAAGCCCGTCGTATATATGTGTGTGTGTGTGTGTGTGCGTGTGTGTGTGTGTGTGTGTGCGCGTGTGCGTGTGCGTGTGTGTGTGTGTGCGTGTGCGCGCGCGCGTGTGTGTGTGTGTGTGTGTGTGTTTTGTGTGTGTTTTTCCACCCCATATCACCGCTTTACAACCGGTAGTGTTTACGGCCTCATAATCCAGCGGTTCGGCAAAATACTCCGATGGAATAAGTACTAGGCTTCAGAAATTAGTCCTACCGTCAATTTTTCTTTACTAAAACCCTTCAAAGCGGCGCTCCAGCATGACTGCAGTCAAACTGAAACAAGTTAAAGAATAAAAGACTACACACATGAATATAATTAATAGCATGATTTGTTGCCTTTTACCCCAAGTACTCTCTTGGCTGTTGTCTGATTATTTTTGTTGTTAAAACACTAATACTATCCATAGAGCTTCGGACTAAATTCTGGCTTATCTTGTTACGACACTCTTCCCTGTTTAAATAACGCTATATCAATATTGTCCTTCCTTTTTTCTCTGTCGATGAAAAAGTTTCAGTCAACTATACCAGTTGAATTATTGGCTACTCTTTCCTTCCACCAGTTTCTACAGTAGGCCTCTGTTCGTCGTAGAAACATCTGTTATTGGATTGTTAGAGAGACTATCGAAATATTTGTATTGTTTGTTCCAGTTCTTAGCATTCTGAGTTTAAAATCTATGGAGGTCAGATTTGCCATTCTTCCTCAAGAATCAATAAGATAAAGTACTAGTAAGATCCCGGATTCGATGATATCAGACAAATTTTAACCAGATTTTTAGGCCGTGCACTTATGCTAGAAACAATTATTAATTGTTCACATATCTATTTTGCCTGAAGTATTTTGCATAAATGTCCATCAATATCAGTCTTTCTCACTGTAGTCTTTTCAGTTGCATATTTTCTCTGTTGTCATTTTTCTCAAATATCTCACAGCTACAATAGTTCTGCGTGGGACCTTCTGAACCTTTTATATTTACATTCTTCACTGTATGCCGCCCGACTTAATTCTTTTTATATCTAATCCTTCTCGTTTTATTAATCATTTTTTTTTCTTTACTGTAATTTACAGAATATTTGCTTTTATCTTATATCTTGCATTTCTACTTCCTTTATGCGCAATTCTTTCTGTATATCGCACATCTTTCTTGAATTATATTACTGAATTTCTCTCCTTCAAATTCTATTTCTCTCTCCCCCTCTGTCTAAATATATATACACACATTCATTCTCTCCCTCCTTTCTACAAACATCTACACGTACTTACCTACCTACCTATCTAGCTAGATACGCACATGCGTACATAAAAATATACACAGAAACAGGCGGTACGATAGTCTCACATGTAATACGCACACACACACACACACACACACACACACACACACACACACACACACGCACACAACACGCACACACTCACACACGCATATGTAATATGGTCAGTTTAAAAAAAAACTTTTTGACTAACTGAAATTTTCTTGCAGTTATGAAGCAAAAACACATCAATCTGAAAATGAAGAATAGAAAGATGACTCCAATAATACCAGCTAATTCAATGTTGTAGAAAAAATAATTTCAACTTACACATATGTAACTTAATATATATACTACATACACGATTCTTGTATGTGTATTTATGCATTTTTATGTAGATTCTGCAACCCTATTCTTGATATCTTGATATACATACAAACGCACAATCACACACACACAAACTAACACACAAACAAATTATATGTATGTTTTACTATTCCGCTTAGGTACGACTACACTAATAACTTGGAGTAGGACTCAATATAGTAGGCTTCTGAACAAAACGTTAATCGAATGAAGAGCGGTAAGAAGAAAAGTGATGACAAAGGAATAAACGATTTTCTTATGAACTTCAATAGCTTACAGTTGTTTCCACTCTATCTATCTATCTATCTATCTATCTATCTATCTATCTATCTATCTATCTATCTATCTATCTATCTATCTATCTATCTATCTATCTATCTATCTA
>NC_068996.1:32125439-32128731 GCF_001194135.2 Octopus bimaculoides | reverse complement strand
ATGTGTGTGTGTGTGTGTGTGTGTGTGTACATATATATATATATGTATGTATGTATGCATGTATGTATGCATGTATGTATCTATCTATCTATCTCTCTCTCTCTCTCTCTCTCTCTATATATATATATATATATATATATATAGAGAGAGAGAGAGAGAGAGAGAGAGAGAGAAAAGGAAAGAATAGAGTCAAAAGGAAGAGGGAGTACAATATATGTGTGTATGTGTGTGCATGCTTAAGACTACAAATCAGCGCGCCTATTCATCATTGTTGGATTAATGACCCTCCGAAGACACAACAAGTTTTATTTCAACACGAATTCACATCATGAATCTTGGAAACTAAATACAAAATCGAAGAAAAACTATGAACACTTATATAACCCAAAATACACACTGATTCGTGGCATTCGCACGGAAGCATATGAATATATTAGATGCATATAGATGTGTATAACTGTATGTTTCTGAGGAATGTCTTTAGTCCATATATGCATGAAAAATTCGCACTGTTTGAAATTTGCGTCTCTCTATAAAATTCTCTTTCTCTCACTCTCTCTCTCTCTCTCTCTCTCTCTCTCTCTATATATATATATATATATATATATATATATATATATATAGAAAGAGAGAGAGAGAGATATAGATAGACGGATAGATAGATAGATAGATAGATAAGTAAATGTATTTTATAAATATGTAATTTTAAGTTGTGTGTATATATATAAATATATATGAGTGTGTGTGTAAATATGCATATACATACGTATATAAATGTCTACGTGTTAGTATGGAATGTTTTTGTATGCAAATGTAAGTATATACGTGTGTATGAGGGCGTATGTGTATGTGCACGGTTGTGTATGTGTGTGTAACTGTGTATGCATATGTATGCATGAGTAGGTGTACGTTCATGAGAAAGAGAATTCATGTCTCTACCTTTTTACGTATATATTTTTTTTATTTATTAATACTCACAAGAATTTCAATAGTGACTGTTCATAGGAGACACACGAATGAGTGTACACTTAATTAATATGGCGTCTAACTTCGTCGTGTTACAAAACTTTTGGGTGAAATCCTTACACTATTCTAATTAGTTTTCTTGCAAGAAACACTGGTGTGTAATTAAAGTACCTTTCTTTTGCTTTTCTTTACTTCTCATACTTTTATTCTTTTTCCATTGTTCTTGTCGTTGTTATTTTTCTCCTTTCTTTTTTTTTTATGAATACGGGTTTTACTGTTTTTTCTTTACTGTTTTGTTTCATAATATACCATCGTTGCTGAATGAAAGGAATGGTTGTTGGAATGTCGAAATGAATATGAAGAACGAAAAGAAATGGCAGAAAAGAGAAAAGAAATAATTGAAATAATGAAAAAAAAAATTGATGAAAAAAATAAACATTATAAAACTACGAAAACGACAGACATAAAAAAATAAAGAAAACCAACAAGCTATTTACCAAGTTCCTTGATAGATTGTTCGCTGGGTAAAGTATTGTGCTGCCTTTCTGAATATTTATAGTGTGCGTATGTATGTGTGTGTGTGTATGCGTGTGTTCAAATATATATGTATATATATATATATATATATATGTGTGTGTGTGTGTGTGTGTGTGTGTGTGTGTATACATCTATATCTATCTATCTATCTTTATATATACATATATATATATATATATGTGTATGTCTATATGTGCATGTAGACATGTTCCTGCTTCTCTGCTTAGCTATTAATCCACCTCTCCTTAAGTGTGTGTGTATATATATATATATATATATATATATACACATATGTACGTATGAATGCAATATTATAAATCAATCAACGATTTATTTTATGATTAATCGGAGTTTCAAATAGGCAACACATTTACATAAGCTCACACGCTCATACACTTATACACACAAACACTTTCACGGAAACACACGCCCGAGCACACGCATGCACGCACATGCACATACACATGTTAATGATAACAATCATTCGGGCGTGGATAAATTTGAATTCTGGTGGAAGGTGTTAAGTTCAAGGAGGCAACTAACAATATCGTCCAATGAGCACAAACATATACTAGTGTGCATTTTCTTTATCGTTGTTCAGCAAGTTTCCATTCTGTTTACACTTTGTATTATATGTATGTCTGTAATGTGCAATATATGTAAGAATATATTGCACATACATGTATGTACTTATGTTTGTATGCATGCATATATGTACTTATTCATGCATGTGTATATGTCGTATATGTACAAGGGAAAGTCAAGAAAGTGTATGGTTTGGCACCAGTGTTGTAGCAGGCAAACTCAATTTACATTGCTGGAATGATTCCGCGAATTATTTGCCTTATACTCCATCAATTTACCAATTTCGCTGCCATAGAGAAATACTTCATCGTATTGACCACGAAAAAAGATAATGAATGGTCAATTTGACTTCGACGGATTTTGAGTCAAAAATTTGAAATTCACATGGCACTAAACTTCTATTTTTTAAATTTCTAAACCTCTTTCAAGGTGCGACTTTTCGTCAACGTCGCATGAGTTTTACATAAAAAATTTTTATACGCAGGGAGCTTCCATTTATTTTTCCATATCTCAAATTTAAAGCAATATCATGTGTAGATTTTTTAATGCTTCCATTAAAATTATCTCACTTTATATTTTGGATCTTATTCATTGACGTTTTCCTATATCGTGGAAAGATTTACACAGAGACGATGGTGATATTTGTAATAACAAATAACTTGAATGCCATCAGCTAATACAACAATTTAGAGAAGTAGGCTTAAAGTATTACTCTTATAACTAAGTTTAAAATGACATTTTAAAATGTAGATAATACTTAAAATTTTCAAACGCATAAATTCCGTTCTAAGCAAAATTAAATGGAAGATTATTTTATATTAAATAAGAAAAATAGTCGAATAACCTCTTTCTTGATAGTGTAAGGAATTTAGTCCCTATCATCGGGAAACTGATTGACAATTCAGCATTACAGATATCATTTATCAGGTCCTGGTTACGCTGTGAGGCCTTATTTTCAAAAATCGACTGACATTTTGCAAGACTTTGTGTAGTCCTATGTCGTATCACATCAGGGAAACTGTTTCTAACTTTATGAATAAAAATAATCTGGGCTTTCTCTGGTATTTTCTTTATTCAGTATGTGTATGTAGTATATTTGTATGTGCATAAATGTGTGCATGATTCGCAAGTTGGCAATATGTATATGTATATGTATATGTATATGTATATGTATATGTATATATGTATATGTATATATATATAT
>NC_068996.1:32121635-32124310 GCF_001194135.2 Octopus bimaculoides | reverse complement strand
TATATATATATATATGTATGTATGGACATGCCTTTACAGAGACTCCTTCTAAGAAACTTTCATTTCTTGCCGTAACCAAAACCGTTGGTGTGTATGCTATCGGAAATGCATGAGCAGTTTTATATTCTTGGTAAGCCTGCTTTCATCTACTCCGATCTATCCTTATACAACGTCCATTCCTTGATTGAAAGCCTCCACAGTTTGTTTGTTACAATACCACAAACAACAAAATAACAAAGTAAAAGAAATTGTAATGTGTATGTAGTACGTAAGTTGCAAATAAATTTACAGCGTATATATTTCTGCTTGAACTATTTCCAAGAGTATCTACGACATTTATGAACATTTATGTTAATCTTAACTTCTCAACAACTAGGAAAGATTTCTTTCCTCTACTAAAAATTCTTCGATAGACATAATGCATTTTATTTGTTTTATTTATTTCTTAGCCTGTTTTGATAAATATTGATAGTTCATGTGCTCTATTTGCTGTTGATTTTACTTCAGGCTGTTGATGTCATATATGCTAGTTTTATTATTGTTGGTACTGTCTGTTTCTTAGATTTTGATTTTGCACGTTTTATTTTCATATTTTCTCCTTTTGCTTACATAGTTATAGGAATATATTTGAAATCATCTTTTTCTTTGTTTGTTTTTTTCTTTTCCAAGGCCCAAGTCGGTTCATGTTTACACTTGTATCTCGATGCACTCATCCGTACATCCATTTATTACCCCATCCATTATTACAACTACTCATGCAACTGTCCTTAACGCTCTTTTCTCTGTACTTCCTCCCTTCGACTACATCCCCATTTATCCTAAATATCCACACAGACAGACTGACAGACAGACAGCAGACAGACACACACGCATATACATACACATGTATGCATATTTATGTATATATATATATATATATATATATATCTGCAAAAATATGACATTTATTCGGTAGCCATGATAAAACTCCTAGTTTCGGATGGCGAGGTGGGACTACACGCCTCCACGGGAATTTTCAATGGCGTGGTGTTGGCGTGGGTTCCCACCCGGCATCCGAAACTAGGAGTTTTATCATGGCTACCGAATAAGTGTCACATATTTTTACAGATAAATTCCTCTATTTACATAATACCGAGGTCTCATTCTTTCTTTTGTTGTCCTTTCTATCAATATATATATATATATATATATATATATATATATATATATATATATGTGTGTGTGTGTGTGTGTGTGTGTGTGTGTGTGTGTGTGTGTGTGTACAGGAGGTGCTCTAGCATGACCTCAGTCAAATGACTGAAACAAGTAAAAGATTAAAAGATGAAGGATATATACATTACTGCTGAATATATAAATAAATATATATATATATAATATAATGCATAACATAACGTATAGTACATACAACATACATTCATACATACATGCATACATACATGCATGCATACATACATACACACCTTTTTATGCCTGCAATCGTCATGCATTCATATATGTCCACATATGAACCTAAGTTTATATATGTACATGTGAAACAGCTTAACATAACTCTCTAGCCCTATAATTACTGTACTATGTCCATTACTTTCTGTAACCCTTTGTTTCCCTCTCTGTTCACATGCCCAAATGGGGGGGGGGACAAGTAGATATTCAAATATGGTACTTTATTCACTATCACCAATGCGTGTGAACCTTCAAACTCTGCATTAAATCTACATGCTTGAGAAGCTTTCATCGTTTTTGCTTTTTCTTTCTCCACAGTGACAGCCACCTAAGAGGTTCTTAATTCTTCACTATCAGCAGTGTCAGGGCAGCTGCAAAAATTATGCCTGCCATACTTACGCTAATCTCACTGAATAATAACTGCAGCAAGCAAATACATTTAACAAGAGATACTAAAGAATATAATAATGAGAACTGATTGCAGATGAAGTACACATATAATATGAGATTAGAAGATATAGTAGAATGGCTTGGCTATCAAATACTAGGACGATATCAACGTATATCATACACTAAGATAATATGCATATACACGATATATTAAGATGATATACATTTACACCATATATTTAGTTAATATAAATGTATATGATATACTGAAATGATCTGAAGGTGGAACTATAGGCATTATGATACAACAGTAGTTTATTATGTTTTAATTCGTTGAACTATGTTTGGCCAGACATTGAAGACTTACTGTCTTCAGTTATTTATTATAATAATGAACAGGGGACATAATCGATACAATTATTTCATGTAAATACATTCCCATAAGGTTTGAGAATATAATTTGATATGACGGTAAAAGTTCGTGATAATGGGTCTCTTTCCATTTGTAGCGTTTTATTCTCTCCTGAAACGATTCATCGACTGATTAGAAGATAAAACTGAAAACAAGTATTTATACATACATACATACATACATACATACATACATACATACATACATACATACATACATACATACATACGCGCGCTACATGCGCATACACACACGTAATACGTGTATGTTTATGTTTGTGTGAACCTGACAAAGCAATACACACACACACACACACACATATATATATATACATACAGATAGATAGATAGATAGATAGATAGATAGATAGATAGATAGATAGATAGATACATAAATACATACATAAATACATACATATATACCTATATAT
>NC_068996.1:32117492-32119992 GCF_001194135.2 Octopus bimaculoides | reverse complement strand
ATGTCAGGCTTTGTTGTCGTTGTTTGTGTTGTTCTTATACTACACTAGCATTTTTGTCAGGTTTCTTTTTTATTCAACGTCCATTGTTTTTCTTTATTAGTTCTATAGATATTAGAAAAACTCCCATCGGTGTCTCTGCTTCTCTCTATGTGTGTGCAAATATATACACATACATATATATGTGTGGAGCTTGTGTGTGCGTGTTTATGTATACGCCCACACGCGCGAGCACATATACATATATATATACATATATATACGTATACACGTGCGCACACATACGCACGTGTGTAGTATATGTATATGCATATGTGTGTGTGTATGTATATTTATGTATCTATACCGCATCAAACTCATTCACCTAAAACACGTACATACACAGACATACACACACATACACACAACATTTCAACTGATTTCCCCACTCTCTTTTTCCTTTCGTTTTTGTTTCTTTCTCTAGGGCTGTTTCTGTTAAGATTTATCTACAAACACATCTATATTTGAATGCTGTCTTGATAAGGACATCTTCGACTGAGTAACATAACTAGAAATGAGAAGGAACGCTACTACATCTCTCCTCTCCCATTCTACAAACGTGGAATTTCTAAGGCAGACATGTCGAATGAGAATTGAATCCAGTTTTCTAATGTAAGACTAGTGAACATGTGACAGACTGGTATAAGGAGAAACTGAATATGTAGAGATTATATACATGTATACGTACGTACATACATACACACTCACACATATTCCTCCCCCACATATATATACATACACACATACATACATATTCCCCCCACACATATATACACGCATACACATATATATGTATACAAAGAGAGAGAGAGAGATTTAATAAAGAATTTAATAGAATGGATCTGTGTATATGCGTATGTTTGTCATTTGGAATATATAATAATATTCTCAATGGAAACAATCATACTAAGTTGTACTGATAATTATCAGCCCATGGCAAAATTCAACTGTAGTGGCATTTGAACTTCGAGCACAAAGGTAATTAAATGTCACAATACATTTCAGCTGGCAAGCTTCTATTACAATTACTCTATAGAACTTTGTTTGTTTAGTAGCATACTGGTGCATTAATAATCGTTTCAAATAAGCACACACAGATGCTCTCATAGGTACACATATTTATTGCATTCGTGAAATAATAGAATTGTTGGTCAGGGGTTTAAAACAGTCCAATCACTGACCAATTCGTTATATTTCTGCCGGTGAGAGTGGCAAAACAATTATAGCCAGGGACAGATTTCGAAAATCTCAGTGTTATTTTTTGTCTTGAATTTCTTCCCCATATTTAGATTGTTCAGTACTATACATACGTACATGCACACACAGACACTTACATACATGTATATATAAATATATAAATAAGTATATAAATATATATTTTTTCTTAATGTTTAATTTGTTTCATTTATTTCACAGCAGCCATGCTCGAGCACCGTCTTAAAGGGTCTTTTATTCAAAGAAATCAGCCTCAGAAATTATCCTTGTAAGCGTTGTACTTATTCTATCAGTCTCTTTTACGGAACCGCTAACTTACGGGGACGTAAACACACCAACAACGGTTGTCAAGCGATGGTGGGAGAGCAAACATAGACACAAAGACATACATAAAAGATATACAGACACACACACACACACACACACACACACGCACACACACTAGCATATAGGAGTCCACTTTTGCTGGTCATCTCTCTTATTTATATATATATATATATATACACGATAGGATTCTTTTCAGTTTCCGTCTACCAAATCCACTCATAAGCCTTTGGTCGGCCTGAAGTTATAGTACCCAAAACGTCACAAAGTAAGACTGAACCCAGAACCATGTGGTTGGGAAGCAAGCATCTTACCACACAGCCATGCCTGCGCCTATATACAATTTTAATCCTTCTGTTATTTAATGCCTTTTGGAGCCTGCAATCGCCTATATTATTTATACTATTATTATCATTTTTAATTGTTACACTAGATAATTTAATAATATCTTCGCAAATATTTTCTCCTGAATTATTTGCTCCGTATTGAAATTTTATACACGCGCACACACACACAGACACACACACACATACACACATACGCGCGCGCACGCACGCACACACACACACACACACACACACACACACACACATCTGTTATCCTTCTTTATCTTTTCCTTGTTAGAAACAGTGGTCTGCGGCCAAGATGGAGCCATGAAGGATTTCACTCGAGCAAATAAACCCAAGTGCCTATATTTTTAAACCTGCTACCTATTCTTTTGGTCTCTTTTACCGAACCGCTAAATTATGAGGACGTAAACAAACCGTGGGGAAAAGAACAAACACAAAAACACCTCCTCACACAGACATATATACAGAAACATACAATATATATATACATATATACAGACACCAACACTCATACACATACATACATACATACATACATACACACACACATATATATATATATATATATATATATA
>NC_068996.1:32114208-32117058 GCF_001194135.2 Octopus bimaculoides | reverse complement strand
ATATATATATATATATATATATATATATATATATGGGCTTCTTTCAGTTTCCGTCTACTAAATCAACTTACAAGATTTGGGCTAGCCCAAGGCTATAGTAGAAAACATTTGACAAAATTGCTACAGGGCTACTGAGCTTAGAGTCATATGGTTGGGAATCAAAATTCTTACCATACAACCACGCTGGATAATTTTTAATTATTAACTCTGCAGAAGTGATAGTTATTCAATAAGCAGAGAATTTCACATATCAATAATGAATGTTTACTAATGCTGGATACACTTTCCCAATTCATAATTGAAATATATTTTTTCAAGTTAAATACTCCACAAGTGATACACCAATTGCTCCTCTAACACATAAAAACACCCACAAACGCAGACAATCGCTCGTACACACATACACACACACACACATGGTTCCATCTTCCGAAGTACTTTGCACTCCACATATGAGCTAAGTTAAGCATATCATTGCCGATACTACTTAGATAATTAAAAGAATTATGTTGTTCCATCTTATATTAAAACTATGCTACTCTCTACTACTCATTTACAGTTAAGTGTCTTCTCTAAGGACATTAAGCACATGGCTTGCATAGGCAAAAAGCCTTTGCAGGCCTTTTGCTTGTGGCCACTTCTTCATTTTATCGATTTTGGAGACGAAATGCAAAGTTGATTTGGCGGTTTATAGACCGAGTATGTAAAAGAGTCGACGAAATACTAGATCAGCCAATTCACTGACTATGGACATTATTAAATATATATTTCAGATACAGAAAATCTGATAATGTTCTGGCATTGTTAAAATTGTAGCGTTGTAGCGTTTTCTTTTCTCTACCATTATATGAGGAATTGATTGCAAGCACTAGTCAGCTTTGTTATTTGTTGTTGGGGGTAGTGCTGGTGTTTAGACCCAGCGCAGGCTCAATTTAGCAGAGTAACGTTCAACGATGTTTCAGTCGTAACCATGCTGTCATTTTTTCAAACGTAGCCAGTGAGTCGTTCTGTTTTAAATATGGTACGTATGAACTGTGAGAGAGGTTTTATTGCTAATTTTAGCATATCAAGTATCCCCTTTTTAACAAGCGGTTCAGCAAGAAAAACCTATAGAATAAGTATCGGGTATGAAAAATAACTACTAAAACGTTTTAAGCCAGGTCCCAAGCATTGAAGTAGTCCAATGATTGAAACACGGTAATAGATAGATGATATTTAAATTTGCAGAAGTAAAATTTATAATTTTTCTCAGTACAAATGTGATCCAAGGCGTTTTTATTCACTACAATTTGTTATCGCCTCTGATTTAGAGACTCACTTTACTGGCTTATTTGTATTGCTATATTCATTACATAGAAATAAAACTGAACAATAGACAATAGGATATACTTTAAAATTGACAGAATGTTTGTGAACAAACTCCAAATGTTTCATGAAAAGTGTTAGTTATGTACATGACACACATTTCAATATAGACCTTAAATACATCTATTTAAATACATAATCTAAAATAATAATCTCCTTAATATCTCCTCTTTGCATTATAATATAACCAGTTATACATAAGAATATACATACATACATACATACACACACACACACACACACGCGCATATATATATATATATATATATATATATATATATATATATTGATAGATATTGATAGATAAACATAAACATACATATCTATGTTGATAAAGCACATATATAAATATCTTTATGAGCACATATAAATATCTTTATATATTTTTATATATATATTACATACGCACACGCACGTACGCGCGCGCTCACACACAGGCGCACTCACACACACACACAGACACACATACAGATACACACACATACGCATACCCATGCACACGCACGCAGGCACAAACACACACAGCTTTAATGACGGTGCGGAATTGATTATTGAATTAACTTCCATAACGTATTTCATCTATGTTGCAAAACGATGTCGTCTTTCAAATTTCAATAAAATATATTTAAATGATAGATAAATAATAGATTATTTATTATGTATTGTTTCATTTTCCATTAGTTAATAGTAATTTATTCAGTCAGGTTTATCCAGTGGAAATATCTTTTACCCAACCAATCCTATTTAATCTCCCTGATTTTTAAAGAACCCAGCAAAGGTAATAATATAAACTCTCCAGTTAGACGTTTAATTACTCTAGCTCTTCTGTAAAAAATTGTAGAATAGGTGTGCGAAATTAAACACTAAGTTACACGTTCGATTGTAAGAATTTCTTTCGATTATTTATTTATATTCATTTGTTGGTGTTGTTTTTAAGACTGCAAATTGGCAAAACCGTTAGTGTGGCGGAAATAAGTTGCTTAACAGCATTCCTTTGCCTTTGGAGGTTGATAAGAAGTAAGTCCCGTTTGGGCACTGGAGTTGATATAGTCAAATTGCTCCTTGCCTCAAAACAGCTGGCCTTGTACCAAAATGAGAAATATTATTATTATTATTATTATTATTATTATTATTATTATTATTATTGTTGTTGTTGTTGTCGACGAGTATAGGAGTGTTTTTTGTGAGCTGCATGTGTTGGAAATTTTGTTGTCTTTTTTTGAAGTTTGTTGGCTTATTGTTTCAATTGATGTTATAGTGGGATCATTCTTGTAAAGGCGTTCCTTTGGACATTTTGGTCCTCTTAAATAATTTCTTTTGTTTTTCGTTTTTACGAAGAACAAGGTGGACGCTGTTGTCGAAGGAAATGGCAGTAGTTGTTACAGTAGCCAATACAGCGAGGATTTTCCCCCCTCTGAATAGCATCACACTAACAGCACCAGTAACAGTACCGGCACCACCACCATCGACACAGAAAATGGAAAT
>NC_068996.1:32112420-32113767 GCF_001194135.2 Octopus bimaculoides | reverse complement strand
ACACACACACACACACACACACACACACACACACACACACACACACACACACATATATATATATATATATAGAAAGAAACAAAGAGAGAAAGAGGGAGAGGGATAGATTGACTGATTGATTGTTTGATTGATTGAATGAATTAATAATTGATTGACTGACTGGAGGACGTCAGTTTTTTTATTAAACGTATCCCTCGTAGTTGTCGTTAACCATTTTCTTTTGCCCATTTCTCTTTGGTGACTATTCCCCTTTCCCAGTATGGCCTGAACTAAAATTAAAATCGGTGTGCTCCACCAGGGGTACTGACAATTATTACTTTATTATTACTTTATTATATATGGATATGTAAAGGCCGATCGCTTTTAAAGTTAACATATACAGCACCTTGACACAGTTTTACTTGAATCTCTATTCATTTTCTTTTAATATTCGATGAAATTAGTACAAGTAACACTATTGAGAACCTTGATGATGCAGTATACAAACTCAGAGATGAGAGCTTTCTAGCCTTCTGTACTCAGTCACCCCTAATAGTTCTAGATTTGAATAACTCTTCGAACCCTAGCTAAGTACACAGCCCAATGCATAAAGCTCTAATAATAAAATAACAACATATTAGACTACAACTGTAGTGATCTTGGTGTAGTGGATTACAAGTTGTTCATTTTGAAAGTTATTGAAAGTTACTCTTATGCTTTAGACTGAAATGGATTTAAACTTCGCTGCATTTAAACATATGACAGTAATTCTGTGGAGTTCTTGCACAATTGTAGACCAAAATATCCGAGGGATTTGTCGTACCAGCACTAACCACAGTTACAAGTACATTGGCCAACACAAATAAAAAAAGTAAGAAAGGCAAAGGTTTTACAATAAAGCTACCACAATGGTAAGCGTTGTAAACTGAGAGTTGTCCGTGATCTTGGCATAGCTGGAAAACTTGGAGAGTGGTTACATGACTTTCTGAAAGATAGAAGTCAGGTGGTAGTGGCTAATGGAGCCCGTATAGCCACCCTTGCAAGCTACGCAGACGATACGAAAGTCTCGTAGAAAATACAGAACTCCAGTGAAGTTGCACATCTGGGTTGAGGATAATAACATGCAGTTTAATACTGAAAAATTCCAAGCCCTGCACTACCAACGTCCAAAACTGAATATGAAACTTACAGGGTACATTGGTCCGCAGGGAATTTCAATCCCAGAGCCTAAATCAGTGAGATACCTGGGTATCGACATGAGTGATGATACCTCTTTCCAAGTGCACATTACCAGGATGGCGACAAAGTGCAGACGACTGGCTGGATGGATCCTGAGAACATTCAGAACCAGAGATAAGGAAACCATGA
>NC_068996.1:32111667-32112410 GCF_001194135.2 Octopus bimaculoides | reverse complement strand
CATTACCAGGATGGCGACAAAGTGCAGACGACTGGCTGGATGGATCCTGAGAACATTCAGAACCAGAGATAAGGAAACCATGATGGTCCTCTGGAGGACATTCGTCCTCAGCCGCCTGGATTACTGCTCACAGCTATGGTCACCCACCAGTGTGAAATTAATAGCGGACCTTGAAGCAATCCAGAGAAGATTCACAAAAAAGATTGTCTCTTTACAACTGCTCAGCTACTGGGAAAGGCTGAAACAGCTAAGACTCTACTCTCTGGAGAGAAGGCGGGAGAGGTATGCAGTAATATACATCTGGAAGATCCTGGAAGGAATTGTGCCAAATTTTGGCATTGAAAGCTACACCAGTGCCAGAACGGGACAACACTGCATAGTGCCAAAGATCCCAGCAACGCCATCGTGCTTCAGGACCAGTTCTGCAACAGCCTGGGTTTCAGGGGATCACAGCTTTTTAATATTCTCCCAAAGAGCCTCAGGAACCTGCACAAAATAGATATAAGCGTTTTAAAATCAAAGCTGAACCTCTTCCTGTCGAGAGTCCCAGATGAACCTACCTCACGGCAAGAGGTGTAAATGAGAGTAGCTACATCAAACTCAATTCTTCACCAAGGTACCACATATTGGAGGAGGATCTCAGTAATAACAGTGTAGCAAAACGGCAGTGCATCAGCATGACCACAGCTCTGAGCTGAAACTAAAGCAATATACACACACACACACACATATATATATATATA
>NC_068996.1:32110214-32111414 GCF_001194135.2 Octopus bimaculoides | reverse complement strand
TATTATTAATCACGTCAATTGTTTCGACAGATCAAGCATCGATCCTTCATGGTAGGACACTGAACAACTGGTTCAGGAGCATCCGGCGGTGCAGGTGTACCTCGTCGGATGATAAATAAATGCCACTCTTTAAAATAAAAGTTCTGGAAAGTAACTTCTCGTTTTGTTGGAAAAAAGGCAGATATCTATATACACAGGGTGTGCAAGGTATTTGAGGACACCCTTTTGGGGTCATTGCTGCATTTTTTTGCTAACTGTGTATAATCTTTGTTTCAGAAAATAATGATGGCAGACCCTCAGCTTACTCAAGAAATGGAGCGACATGCTGTTATTGTGGTTATAAAGGCTGACCATAGCGGTCTAGAATTTTAAACGTTGCCAGATCTTTCATCTACAAAGTTTGTAAGGAGCTTGATACTGAAGATGAAACGTATCACCAGTATCAAAGCATAAAAAGCATTCTAAACGCTCTAAAATCATCAGAACACCTGAGTATATTCAGCAAGTTCAACAGACCATTGATTACAATCCCAGAAAGTCCATCAGGTCAATTGCAAAAGATCTCCATGTGTCAGAAGGAACAGTCAGAAATGTTGTCAACGAAGACATCAGATGTAAGTCTTATATAATGAGGAAGGGTCCATTTGTCAGAAAAAGCAAAAGAAGATCAACACATCAGATCTAAAAGGCTCTTAAACAAACTGAAAATCCAGCAGAAGATTTGATTTGGTTTTTCTCAAACGAGAAAAACTTCGACCAGGATAAAAAGTTAAGAGACGAAATGACAGATGGTTATATGCAGACCCTTCTGAAGTTCCAAGCGTTATGCATACAAAATTTCCTGCAACTGTCATGGTTTTAGGGGTTGTTAGTAATGAAGGACATGTGATGCCTCCATACTTCTTTACACAAAGCCTTAGAGTTAATTCTGTCGCCTACATTGAGGGCCTGGAAATAATTAAGCCCTAGATAGACAGTGTATGCAATGGAAGGTCATATGTGTTTCAGTAAGGCTCTGCACTAACACACATGGCTCTAGTAATAAAGGAATGGATGGCGGACAACTTTCATCATCACATAACCCCTAACATTTGGCCACCTAGTTTCCCAGATCTCAATCCATTGGACTATTACATGTAGAGCGTTGTTGAGTGAGTGAGAGGGAGAGAGAGAGAGAGAGAGAGAGAGAGAGAGAGAGAG
>NC_068996.1:32105031-32107948 GCF_001194135.2 Octopus bimaculoides | reverse complement strand
TGTGTGTGTGTGTGTATATATATATATATATATATATATGCATATATTTATATATAAGTATAGATGTATATATTTATATATGTATATACACATGCACACATTCATACATATACATGCATACATATATATACATACATATAAACATACATGCATGTATATATATATCCATTCATTCATACATACATACATACATACATACATACGTGTTTCTTCACACGCTTGTCACATTGAAGAACTTATATAATCCTCCCTTTTGGTGAAACATTATAATCTACTATTAATTGTTATTAATTTTATACACACACACACACACACACATACGCACACACACACACACACACACACACACACACACACACACACACACACACACACACACACATATATATATACATTTATACTCTTGTGTGTGTTTTTGTTTACACACGCATGCAGTACTCTTAGTAATAAAGAAGATTATTAATTAAAATGAATCATATTTGTTTTCTTTATGTACAAATCTTGCCAATATCTCATTTAAACAGATCACACATAATTCAAATTTTATTTTGTATGAGTTTGAGTATTCTCTGAGCCGAAGATTACTTACTTGGTTCAGTCATCTGTCTGTGAGCATTTTAGGGCACCAGCTTCAATGGTTTCTCTTGAACAACACGCCTTGTTACCAGTCTCCCAGTATTTATTATTTCACGTATACCACTCATCCTATCAGTTCTCAATCGAACGTGAACGTATACAAACCAGTGGTAGTCACTTATACAAACGTACACGCATATACACACAAACACATATATACACATATATATGTGTATATATATATATATATATATATATATATATATATGTACGTTCAATGGGCTTCTTTCAGTTTCCATCGACCATACTTACTTACAAGGTATCGGTCGGCCTGGAGCTACTATGGAAGTAACTTGCGCAGTATGCTAAACTCAAAAGCATGCGACTGCAAAGCGAGATTTTAAACTATAGTCATACCTGTACCTTATTCTTGATACTGTGAGTGTAGTTTAGCGTATCTGATTTCTAACAGTTACTGCAGCAACGTCAGCTGTTTGTTGGTGATCTAGCACAATCGTGAAGTGCCAAACAAAATACTTACTGACGTTTCTTCCGGCTCTTTACTTTATGATTTAAAACTATGCGGAGATCGATTGTACCTTTCATTTCATTCGGGTCGATAAAATACATACCAGTTGAACACTGGGGTCGATGTAATTGACTTACTCCTGCACCTCTAAAATAGCTGGCCTTTTGCCAAAATTTGAAACTATTGTTATCATCATCATCATCATCAGCATCACCATAATCATTATTACCCAATGGTGTGATTAAATATGTTACAGTTAGAATCAATAAACTTGATAGCAGATGACAGCTATTTTCATTTGATATCAAGGATCTTCCGGGCAATCTTTCTCGTTCTTAAAAGAACAAATTTCTGCATAAATACAACTCTCGTAGTTACCTCGATTTCAATGAGGAAACTAACAAGCATATTGATAATAATACTTTGATCACCTATAACAGCTGGGACTACTTTTGCAGAAACCATTCATTATCTCCTCCTCCTCCTCCTCCTGCTCATCATCATCATCATCATCATCATCATCATCATCATCATCATCATCGTCGTCGTCGTCGTCGTCGTTGTTGTTGTTGTTGTTATTATTATTATTATTATTATTATTATTATTATTATCATAATCATCATCCTAGATGTCGCACAGTATACAATATTGTGAAGTTGTTGATTGAAGATATTGTGTCTAACCGGATTTGTACTGTTCGTCAAGTCACAACAAGTATCTCAGACAGACAGTACTTTACGCAATATGCATGCAGTTCCAAGTAATACCGACTTTTGCAATACACCTAGATTGTAGGGTATTTCTAAAGTTTCCAGATGTTACTTTATCTTGGGCAGTATTGAACCTAATGCTCCAATGACAATAGGGACAACTTTTATGTTTGACTTTGGTAGCTGCCACATCTTAGCAATCTCAATTCTCAGGTCTCCATATTTATCAGTTTTCTCTCTTTCTTTCATGATAATATGTTGATCTCTTGGCACTGCCATGTCAATTATTAGGCACTCTTGTTTGTCCCTCCTAAAGGTTGTTATATCCGGCCTTTGGTGCTCTAATATCTTGTCTGTCTAAGTCCTAGATGATTTTGCCTTCCCCTTTTCGTTCATTACCTTTTCCTGTGTATGTTGGTACCAAGCACCCGTAACTTCATATCCATACCTATAGTATAGTAGCCAGTGGAGGTTTTGGGTTACCTTGTCGTGTCTACGCTTGTACTCTTTCTGCGCAAGACTTTAACAAACTAACAATAAGAGTCACGCTTTCGACCTATTATTATTATTGTTGTTGTTGTTGTTGTTGGTGTTGTTGTTGTTGTTGTTATTATTATTATTATTATTATTATTATTATTATTATTATTATTATTATTATTATTATTATCATTATTATTATTATTATTATTATTTATGGTTTCCTTTCATTATAACTTTATTTGAGCTGCCTCAGTACCAGGCATCCTCCGGAGACCAAGAGTACCAAGGGCACTTTTGTTTTGCTATGCATGCTAAAATTATCGCCACATTTATTCCATTTTAGATGGAGAATGCTTTTCGAAGTATATGAGTTGTACCAACCAAGGTTATTTATTGTAGTTCACGGATATTGGAGTTACCAGGGAGTTGCTTAATATACGTATCAGCTCCCTTCTTTATCATTCCCAACGCACCAATTCCTACTGATATTTTTGAAGTACTCAGCTTCTACAATTTCTTCTTCTTCTTCTTCTTCTTCTTCTTCTTCTTCTTCTTCTTCTTCTTCTTCTTCTTCTTCTTCTTCTTCTTCTTCTTCTTCTTCTTCTTCTTCTTCTTCTTCT
>NC_068996.1:32100507-32103062 GCF_001194135.2 Octopus bimaculoides | reverse complement strand
ATATATATACTTGTATTTATATTTTTTTCTGAGTATATTCCACTGATGAAGGCAGAATATTTCTCATGCAGAGTTAGAAATCCGGGATCTGGAATTATCCAGTAAATTTTTTGCTCATTTGTTTTGCCTCTTTGTCTTCTTTCCTGCTGCTGTATGAACATTTAATGTGGTTTTAGAGTCAAGTCTTGGCTACTATTTCAAGCATCTTGGTATCTCTTAGATACCCTAAATTATAATTTAATAATAATTATTACCTTTTGAGGTTTTTATTCCCATGCTGACCACCTGATAGGATTGGTATTTGAAATAACGATCTTATCCTTATTTATATACATTTATATATACATCTTGCATGTATCCCGTGCTGATGATACTGCATAGCGTGACCAAAATATTCTCTATAAAGGATTCATACCTACATACATACATGCATACATTCATACATACATACATACATGCATGCATGCATGCATGCATACATACATACATGCGTACATAGATACATGCATGCATGCATACGTACATAAATACATGCATGCATGCATACATACATACATACATACATACATGCATGCATACATATATACATATATATATAAATGTATATGTACATGCATGTCTATATCTATCTCCCTATGTGTGTGTGTGTGTGTGTAAATATTTGGACATTACAATATTTAACCCATTACATGCTCGCGTGTCTAACTGAAAAATGATATTTTCCTTTATGAGATAAATTGAAGTGAAAAATGAAGCAAAATACTTTGTCTTACTCTCGGATGGTTTTGATTGAAAAAACTTCCCAGAAAAAAACTTTGAATAAAGAATTCGAATTTCATTTGATGTGTAATTTGATTTCTATTGGTAAATGTATAAAGACAAGCACATATTCATCCCCCAAACATTCGCACATACTCAGATGCTCACGTACACACTCTCACACATGTTTCTCTCTCGATATGTATGTCAGTCTCACTACGTCTCTTATCCCCTCTCTCTCTGACCTTGTCTCTCTTTCTCTCTACCTCTCACTCACTCTCTCTCTTTTTCTCTGTGTTCACATATAAGCTTGCACTTGCATATAAACATATGTATACAAACATAAAAAAATAAGTGTATAATATATGTACATATGTATGTATGTATATATGTATATATATGTATATATATATATATATATATATATATATATATATATATATATATATATAAATACTATGCATATGCATATATAGATGTATATATATTGGTGTGCATGTATATATGTGTTTTTTTTGTGTGAATGTGTGTGTATATGCGTAAGCTCGTTTATTTAACATTCTTAATGGCTAAGTATTCTACATAAATGCATACGCTCTACATAATTCTGAAGTAGAATCAACCTTAAACAAGGACGTGCGATAGAGCTTAACATGAATTAAAATATACAGTTCATCCGACGAGTTCCATCTATTTATCCCAAATCCGATCAGGTTTATCTCGCAGCAATAGCAAATACACATGGGCAAGGTGCGACATGAAGTCAGCTCGAATGCGGTTCATTTTGTAAGAAATCTTTACGAGTCAGTTACATAGGCGTGTGCTTGTATAACACACACACACACACACTCACTCTCACACACACACAAACTAATCGAAGGTTAAAAGATGAACATTAACAACCGAACAAAGCAACAAGAGGAGGTACATACGGAATGTGACGTACATACGGAACGCTCAGTAAAGGTGTAGAAAAAGAGTGGTTTGTTAACGCTTTGAGCACAACTCTTCCTCAAAAGGAGGAGAAGAAAAATCCAGGGCAGGAAACAGTCTACGCACAGTGTTTAGTTATATATACATCCGCGCGCGCACACACATACACATATACGCATATGTACTCACACACACATGTGTGTGTGTATATATCTCTATCTATAGGCATTCTTTTATTCTTTTACCTGTTTCAGTTATTTGACTGTGGCCATGCCTTTAACATGTAACAGGTATGTAAAAAAATTTGCAACATCGGCGCCAAGCATTTTTTAGACATAAGCGAACTTTAGGTAGATTAAAATATGTATGTGACATATTTCGACTCCCTTTGATTGGCACTGATACTGCTAAATTTCTTCCAACGTGACAGTCTAATGGCGCAAGTCAGTCAATGTTATTGACTGTGTTTTCACTAAAGCTACACTTTAATCAAGTCTGTCCAGAGTTGCCTCTCTTCGGTATTTCTCAATTGATAATGTCTAAAACCTCTGTAAGAGATCCTTAGGATCTTTCTGGGGCGCAGTAGATGAAATACGTCGAATTGGCGGGCGATTTTTGCTGTCATCTTCCAAGTCTCAGCTGCATAGATCGTTATTAGCAGTGACAGGCGAAGCCTTTCTCCAAGCATCAAGAGTAAGGCCCCTGCATGCTGTAACCGAACGACGAATGAGAATGGCCGAACACATACTAAGACAACCAGAAGAGAGAGGCTTACCAAGGTAAGAGAAAAAGAATCCGGCCAAGGAAGACATGGCGTATTATCTTCAAAGAAGACCTACGTAGACTGAACATCATCTGGTAAG
>NC_068996.1:32096541-32098333 GCF_001194135.2 Octopus bimaculoides | reverse complement strand
AACAATTATAACTATTATTAAACTTGTGATACATTGAGTCTTCGTCTGCTATCCAGAATTATTTATTAATCTTAGAAATACTTAGGTACCACTTGAATCCGTGGGAAGCCTCTGGAGTTCTTGTACCAGTAGATTAAATTAAATTTCATTTTAATTATTAAAATGTAAATACCCAGTTTGCGTTATGTGCTGAATAAAAAATACGTAGCGTTTTTAGCCAACTTAAAATTATATATACACACATATATGTGAGAGTGTGCAATGTGTGTGTGTGTATGTGTGTGTGTGTGTGTGGGGGGGAGTGTAGTAATATATTCATGCATACACACTCACAGGCACGTCTTCATTAGTTCCATTAAACACGGGATAATAAAGCACTAAAACTTTTATATTGTCTTGGTATATCTAGTTCAACTCGCCGGCCTACCCCGATCGCAACGGCAATGTGAATACACAGCTGAAGATTGCTACACAGGAATCTCTTAGCAGTGCCAGTCAACAAGAAGATACGAGAGTGTTAGGGACTAGGGTGCCAAGGCGGATGAAGATTTTTGCTGAAATAGTAGAAAGTGCGGAGGATTGAAGGCGGAGCAAGCTAAAATGATTTTAATTGTTAATCAGTTTAAAATCAATGCATATATGCATACATGTACATACATAAATTTTTGTCAATAGCAATAAATATATAATATCCATATATTAATGCATAATATTATACATATTCAATGAATGTGAAGATGTGTGTTCTAGTAGACAGGGTATTGCACTCATTGTCGGTAAATCGTGGGTTCGATTTCCGGATTGAGCAGTGCGTTGTGTTTTTGAGAAAAACAATTCATTTTCCGTTGTTGCCATCTACTCATCTGTAAATGGGCCTCTAGCGAGCGTGGTGGAATTATTCGAAAGCTAAAACAATGCAAAGCACATTGTGTCCAGCGATGTAAAGCAACATCCGGTAGTCAAAGCAATCACGTGATCACATGATATATTGAATATGCCAGTAATATAACTTATGTAACCCACACATATATATATATAATTATAAATATATTGAAAAAACAAGTAAGTGTTAATATTTTGTAGTATAATTATCTTTTAAACTGTTTTAATTTAGTTTTAATCGTAGCAAATGTTTAATAATAGTTAATTACAAGTATGCTTTTATTAGTTCCTATTTATAAATTTATTGTTTTCCTTAGGTACAGATAAGTTTACATTATAGCTTGTAAGGGTAATATATATTAAGAGTGTGTAGTGTTCTATTATTAACTTTTGAATTATGAAATAATATCACTCATAATTAATATGTTATTTATTAAATTCAATCGTGTTTTGTTTTGGAGAGAGTAGAAATGAATCTTTCAATTTCTGTTATTATAGTAGTAACATTGGAAGACTGGTGAGATTATTATTTGTATGGACTTAAAGATTGGTTGCTATTTATTACAAAATTTAGTTAGTGTAGGTTTACTATTAATACCGACACAGATGTATAGAGATTTATGTGTTTCTTATTGCAGCTTAATTTTTAAGGTTAGTGTTTAATCCTGTCTATATTTGATTGAATATAGGGTAAATGTGTTCCAAAGTTGCGTGTTTTTTTTTTTTTTTTTGTATGTTTTGTTCCCAAACAGCACTTCTTTTAGTGCTGTTGATACCGCTGGATTGAACTGTACTTTCTAGGTGTCGAAACCATAATGATATCCGTGGGGCAGCTGATGATAGAGGCATGCTGGATGGTTGGTATGGCTGTTTTTGTATATATAGAATAGTGTTATGGCACATCCTTTAT
>NC_068996.1:32088764-32090295 GCF_001194135.2 Octopus bimaculoides | reverse complement strand
TATAATATATATAGGTATGTCGGTATATAGGGGTGTGCGATGATCTGTCTGGGTGGGGAAGCAATGACCAAAATTTCTGTCACATAGACATCTAAATCAAACTGACATGTTCATATTATACAGCTATTTTTAAAAATAAAAAAAGATCATATTTTATATTAAGGATGTTCTGTAATATGAAAAGGTATAAAATATTAGTTAAATAAACGCAGAAAACTACGCTCGAGTTATCTTTCCACCGTTTTTCTGATGGAAACAGATTGTCAACTTGCTTCCCTTTTCCTATGTGTTACATAACAACGATAGATTATTTACATCATAAGTATTACGAAGAGAAAGAAATTTAATCTAAGCGTATAAGTATTTATTACCATCTAAAGCTATTCGTTATCTGTTCTTACTAGAAAAAACTTGTGGGGAAAAAAATGTTAAAATATTACACCAAAAAGGATGCAACAGCTCGTGTTGCTTCCCTTGCACAAGTTTTTTGTGTCGTCTGACACTGCTTGTCTCATGCTAATTCCCATAATAAACGTCTGAAGCCTATGATGTCATGTAGCTTATATTAATTTTTCAGAACATTAGAACAATTTTGTTTCTATAATTTTTAAGGGAAGCATTGTTTCCCCTGCTTCCATGGACCTTACGCCTATGATTATAAATATATGCATATGTGTGTGTGTGTGTGTGTTTGGTAAAGATCTTGCTTCCAAAGTTGAAACACGTAAAAGAATAAAATAATATACATATATACACACACTCATATATAAATATTTAAGTAGATATAACTTATCTGGAAATAGATGTATGGCGTCCAATCAGATAATAATAGTAATAATAGTAATAATAATAATAATAATAATAATAATAATAATAATAATAATAATAATAATAATAATAATAATAATAATAATAATAACGATAATAATAATAATAATAATAATAATAATAATAATAATAATAATAATAATAATAATAATAATAATAATAATAATAATAATAATAATAATAATAATAATATACATACATATATATATATATATATATATATATATATATACATGCTTATATGGGTACAGGACGTTACCAACTGTAAACAACATTAAACAGGAAAGCAAATGAGTTCAATACGCAAAAAAAAACGAGAGAAACAAATAGAAAGCAGGACAAGTAAGATAAAGAACGACCTTCCATCTGTTGTCAGCAGTTTATCTACTCCTCATTTCGAGCATTAAACGACCAATGAGGAGTAGATAGACAGCCGACAACTGACGAAGGGTCGTTCTTTATGTTACCTGTCCTGTTTTCCATTTGTTTCTCTCGTTGTTTGCATATTGAACTCATTTACTTTCGTATTTCATCTTGTTTACTGTTGGTGACGTCCTGGACCCATATATGCATGTATATATGCATGTATGTATGTATTTATGTATGTATGTATGTATGTATGTATGTATGTATTTATGTATGTATGTATGTATGTATGTATATGTATGTATATATGTATATATATATGCATGTATGTATGCAT
>NC_068996.1:32081468-32081773 GCF_001194135.2 Octopus bimaculoides | reverse complement strand
ATATATATATATATATATATACATACCTAAATTAGTGTATCCATACATGTAGATATGTATGTATATATATATATGTATATATTACATACACATAAGAGGAATGACCAGCAAAAGTGGACTCCTATATGCTAGAAATAGTTGCCGAATCATCTTACCACGAAAAAAATATGTTCTCAGTAAAAATTTAGCCACTGCTTTTAATTGATTAATATCAATTTCTACCCTCATTAATAAAGTTTATATATGTATACACACACACACACACACACACACACACACACACACACACACACACACACACACAC
>NC_068996.1:32076918-32079342 GCF_001194135.2 Octopus bimaculoides | reverse complement strand
AATAATACTCTTAATTACTATGGGCACAAAGCCTGAAATGTTCGAGGAGGAGGTTTTTCAAGTAAATCGACCCCAGTACTCGACTAGTAATTTTTTCATCGAATCTGAAAGGATGAAAGGCAAAGTCGACTTCCGAGGAATTTGAACTCGGAACGTAAAGTCGGCCGAAATACCCGCTACACATTTTTTCCGACGTGATAACGATTCTGCCAGCTCGCCGCCTAAATTAGTAGTAGTAGTAGTAGTAGTAGTAGTAGTCAAGACTAGCAGGCCGGATATAGTTGTCAGAGGTGGCAGGAAAAAAAAACCGTCTCTAATCGATGTATCAATACCAAGAGATGACAACGTTTCTCTAAAAGAAATGGAGAAACTTTCAGAATACAAAGATCTCGAAATAGAGGTAGCTCGGATGTGGAGTCTAAAAACAGAAACAATTCCTATCATAATAGGCACATTAGGTATGATAAAAAAAAATTCAGACAAATACATAACAAAAGCAGCGTGACTTACAAGTATATATAAAATGCAGAAAATTGCACTACTGGGTACTGCACACGTCCTACATAAAACACTTTCAATACAGTAAGCATAAGAGCATCACAGCAAACCACAGCACATACCCAAGGCACACAGAGCTGCGCTCGGTAGTGACGTGAAAGCACGTTATAAAAATAAGACTACTGAACAACAATAGCAACAATAATAAAACGACAACAACAACAGTAATAATAATTATCATCATCATCATCATCATCATCATCATCATTATTATTATTATTATTATTATTATTATTATTATTATTATTATTATTATTATTATTAAGACGACGAGCTGGCAGAGTCGTTAGCGCGCCGGGCGAAATGCTTAGCGGTATTTCGTCTGTTACTACGTTCTGATTTCGAATTCCTCCGAGGTCGACTTTGCGTTTCATCCTTTCGTGGTGGATTAAATAAATACCAGTTATGTACTGAGTTCGATCTAATCGCCTTAAATAATCTCTTCTCCCAAATCTGAGGCCTCGTGCTTCCTGTAGAAAGAATTATTGTTGTTGTTATTATTATTATTATTATTATTATTATTATTATTATTATTATTTTTATTATTGATATTATTATTATTATTATTATTATTATTATTATATTGAGAAGTACTCTCACAGTGTCTATCGCATTATTTTGCTCCCTAGCACAGCAACTACTCTAAATTGGGCATAAATATGTATGTGTATATGTGAATGTATGTATATATGTATGTATATGTGCGTGTGTATATGTGTGTGTGTGTGTGTGTATGTGTAATATGACTTGAGTGCATGCTTAAGTGGATCCTTCAATAGTTTATATACTATAGAAAATGTGGTATGTTAGCGAAAATGAAATAAACTATGAAGGAATTTGCTCTAAGAATTTTATTTCCGATCGTGTTCCTTCACGCCTTCTCACTTGAGCCAATAACATATATGGCACCATCTCTCCCACACATACACTTGCCCAGTTGTACACTTACTCATGCACACAAAGGGTTGCAAATGCTGGACTTCAGTATATAGTGTAGATACAAGAAAAATATTTTCTGCGCAATGCATTTTAGCTGAGCGCTCAATGAATATAATAATTTCAGGTTCATATCGGTAACAAAGACGGAAAAATCTCTGGAAACTAAATTCTGGCAATATATTTATTAAGATAAATATATCATATTAACATAATAATAAATATTAAGATAAATATATTATATATTAATCAATATTTCGTATTTTAATATTTATAGGCAATATTAATTTTTAGATTTTTACCTTATATATATATAAACATAATCATATATATGCTTGTATGTATCTATCCCTCTTAGTATAAATATAAGAAATTAAGTATATATATATATATATATATATATGTACACAAACATGTGTGTGAATATATATATATATATATATATGTATGTGTGTATGTGTGTGTACCATTACATTTACACACTGAGAGTGACATAGATAGATAACTGTCAATGAATAATAATTTCCGTAAGACATTTCTGCTATATTTACTTCTATAGATATTTCAGTAGTTCGATAATTACTGAGCTTATACAAGCCCGTCGTATAAGACAAAAGATATTTAGACTGAAGATGTATGATAGGATAATATATGGAAACGCGGCGTCACATTATTCTGTTTCTATCTCCACACACTTATAGGTAATATGGAAATATGAAATTATATTTACTCCGTCTTCATGCACATACACACAAAATCATGTAGAAACGAATCATACACAAAAGCAGACACACACACATACAGATAAACATACACAAACACAGTGACGCACATACATCCATAACTTTCTAGATAGATAGATCATTAGATAGATAGACAGACAGACAGTTAGATAGATAGATATGTATATATATATATATATATATATAT
>NC_068996.1:32076273-32076852 GCF_001194135.2 Octopus bimaculoides | reverse complement strand
ATATACATACATACATACACACAAGAATACACACACAAGCCCTCACCCACACACACACAGAGGCACACACATATTTATGTGTATAACTAATGCTAAATTGCTTTGTAAGAATTATGTGAACGGAGAGAACTTGACTAATTATATGTCTGCGCAAAACTATAAATTTGTCTCACATTCAGCCTATCTGTCTATCTATCTATCTATCTATCTATCTATCTATCTATCTATCTATCTATCTATCTATCTATCTATCTATCTATCTATCTATGTGTTCGTCTGTCTGAAGAATTGTCCGTCTGCCTCTCAACCTTTGTAACTGTCTATCTGGTTTCATATATTTGGGTGAATGTGTTCATAAATATTTGTCTGGAATATGCATACAAATGTATTACATAGGGAACGTCTTAATTCCTCTAAGCGAAATACTTTTAACTGAGGGTGTCTATAATTAATTAAACATAAATTAGATTGTGAAAATATATTCGAATATACATTTCCGAGGTTAATCCGTCCATCGACATTTCGTATAATATATATGTATATATATATATGTATATATATATATATATATATATATAT
>NC_068996.1:32074157-32075193 GCF_001194135.2 Octopus bimaculoides | reverse complement strand
GCCAGACAGACAGACAGCCAGCCAGCCAGCCAGCCAGCCAGCCAGACAGACAGACAGATAGACACACAGATAGATAGATAGATAGATAGATAGATAGATAGATAGATAGATAGATAGATAGATAGATAGATAGATTCCTGCATTTTGTCCACTACACATTTGCAATGGTCTTTTCTTTTGGGGAAAACGTCAGAGCCCGAATTTGAAAGATGTCTCACAGCTAATCTTCGTCTACGCTACTTTATTATATTTTCATGAAGGTCGTAAAATTTCTCAGACTTACCACCATTTCAAAACTAATCTCGTCAAACAGATATTCATATTATCTGCCCGAACTGTTGTGCAGTTTTATCTTAGCTTTGCCTTTTGTCGTACTTGTGAATATTTATTCTTGTTTGTTATATAGTATGTTTGTGTATAGTACAGTGTGCATGTGTATGTGTTTAATGTTTTGAAATTGTTACTGTTTATATGTCTTTCTGTATCTTTGTTATCCCTTCGTTGTTCTTTGTTTTCTTTTCTAATTTTCCTCTTTTTCCTTTAACCTCATAAGTAATTTACAATTAGACGGAAAACAATTTAATATATGGAATGATGTCAGTATAAGGAAAATTTGTACAATGATAAATTTATTGATGCGAAGTATAGGAAGTCTAACGTTTCGGCTGGAAGTCATTCTTCATTTCCTAGTGTCTGTTGAAATCCAGGCGTACCTGAAATTACAATTTCTGCTCCACCATCCAATTTTCAACTTTTCATGAGCCTTACACTTTAATTTTCTGCTACCAATGCTTACACATATTGCACAACTTTTGTTACAAAATGTTTTCGTTCATGCTTTTGTATATGTCAATCGATCTCATCAATAGATACACTGACAGTAATGACACACCCAATACTCCACTTATACCTCTGCCTCCACTCGTAATTATGCAAACACCTAAACTTATATAAACCTGCATAAACCTGCATAAACCTGCATACACACACACATATTGCATATATTAAGGTATATGCATATATATATATATATATA
>NC_068996.1:32071007-32073928 GCF_001194135.2 Octopus bimaculoides | reverse complement strand
TATATATATATATATATATATATGTATATATGTATATACATGTATATTAATATATGCATCTGTTAAGGTATATGAGTTTTAATACACATAAATCAGCTTCAATGTTAAAAACTGTGGGATCAATTTGGGAACAATCTAGTCTCCTTAGGTTTTCATCACAGAAAGTATATGCATTTACCTAAGAGAGATTAATAGCTTATACTTTGAAACTCAACTATGTAAATTACTCATGTTTTTTTTTTTTTAAATCAATATAAGTTCAGCTTCGCTTTGATATGATTGAGGTCTAAGTTGATTAGAAATTAACCAGATTGATCCTACTTTTTCTACACAGTGAGACATAAAACTTTTTAGTGTAAATACTTTGTTTACAGTTTAGTGCGCCGTGAATTAATTAGCCTACGTTATCATTCTATGAACTATCATCAAATTATACTGATCAGCTTACCTGAGTCCTCTTTCTTTTTTGTATGGGTGGTGGGTGCAATTTACTGTAAATAAGCATCAAGATGCTAATCTATACAGAGACAAAATATGGGTGCATGTTCCTTAATGAAAGTTTAAGAAGTATAGATACTAGCTAGAGCATTCCAAATTGTCCGGCGATAGAAAAATAGCAATATGTATATTTCTGTGTTTTTTTCTTTTATAGTTGGATGAAAATACTGTTTCTTAAAATGAATACCAAATATTCCAGTGTATTTATGAGAGAGAGAGAGAGAGAGAGAGAGAGAGAGAGAGAGAGAGAGAGAGAGAGAGAGAGAGAGAGAGAGAGATAGAGAGAGAGAGAGAGAGAGAGAGTCTGTGTGTGAACTCATTACGTCATTTTGTGTATGTGTGTGCGCACGAGCATATATGTCGGGTTTTAGTCATCTATCTCTGTACATACAGTGCCGATAAACATCTACATATACTTTTAGGGTTCCATAAATAACATATACACGAGATTTAGAACATTTTGTAATTTTAAAAACAGAAACTCGCACAAAAGATACAAGAGTGCGTGTGCATATTATACGTATAACACACGCAGATACATACACAAATACATACACAAGTACATATAAATATATATAGATATGTGTGTGTGTGTGTGTGTGTGTCTGTGTGTGTGTGTGTGTGTGTGTGTGTGTGCGCGCGTGTGTGTATGTATGCATGTATGTATGTGTGTTTATATGTATGTAAGTATGTTTGTAAATGTATGTAATGTAAGAGAACATGTGCCCTTCTTTAGCTTTCGAAGAAATTAATATCTTATAGCTTATTTACAGTAAACACAAAAAATTGTCTCGGGTAAGCTGATAAGTATATTGCTCATGCAGAGGCAACTCTACATGCCCCCTTATCGGCCAGTGCAATACATTGATTTCGTATATGTGACAAAGGTGATGTTAAAGAACCCCGAACTACGCGGGTGTCACAGAAGATCCTTTCAAACCAGATTTAACAGCCATGAATCCACCTTCAATATCACAGTCCTGGTTAGGTATGTATGGCTGTTGAAGGAAAGCACCATATATCACTTCAAATAGTAAGTTCTACAGAAATGCAAGCCTGACTTCAGTAGTATGAGGAATGGCAGGCTATATCTAACCGACAAATGAACTATGTTAAAGGACTCTTTTCAATTGAACACCTACTTAAACTGCAGAAGCGAGATTTTCCGTTCATGCGCTCAATAAATCTAAACGTTACCGCTACCACCAAGAGGTTATTTCACCACCACAATCATTATCAAAACAATATTGACTACACCTAACTATACACATATAAATACACATAGGCATATATACCGACACTTGGGTTTAAGGTTTGATGTCCACCCTCTGCACGCAGATCAACTACCAGTCGTGCCCAAATATTATTTTGCTGGCAGTTATCACCCCCTCAGGTTTTTAAGGCAAGAGACATAACATAATTCTTCAGTGTGTCTCTTTCTAATTGTCTCTCACCGGATCGTTTCATCTTTATCACGACATTTAGATAACGCGGGCGGACTGGTGGGGACGGGAATCTTTCCGCTCTCCTTGTGAGTAGTGGACAAACGGGACGTGAGAAAGATCCAGTTAAGTAGTTATTGCGGAGAAGAGTACCATGCAACACATCCCGTCAGGGTATAAAACTTCATCTAGGGAGACATAGGTGGCGCCATAATGAAGTGCTCATGACGCCTGTTCATACTATGGAGCTAGAACATCAAAAGAAACGCCAAACGCGTGGAAAATAACTTGAATCAAGTTCAGGAGGGAAGAGGGAAAACTACCGACCAATCAGGAGATGCAGCCAGATCTTAACATGGAATTGAAAGACTGCAGTCCTCTCCAGATTAGTTACACAACCTGAAACCGAAAGTACTTCTGCGATCTCATGAGGAAAAAATGAACAGTAATTGTGATCGAGTTTTTAGCTTCGTGGCAAAAGGATACGTTCAAGACTTTAAATCGTAAAAGGTCTAATACTGAGACATTTTGCAGGATTGCAAGAAGGGAAAGAGGGGATAGCTATTTTCCGCAGAAGTTGACTGTAGAAAATTCTTTGTTCAGTTACGTTTAAAAATATTTAAAGCCAGAAGAATAGCAGGAAAGGAAAGATAATCGCTCTCAGTCGAAAAATACGTTTCATGATTATGGACTAAAAGAGGAACCAAGCTGATAACATTGGAAACGAACATCCAGATCATCGTTAGATACTGTCTGATGGCACTAATTCCTCTTGGTCAAGGCTATAATTACAAAAATGAATGGAATGGCATTTTCTAGATGTAATTATCTTATTTGTGTGTGTCTGTGTATGTGTGTGTATATACACACACTCACGCACATATATATATATATATACACTTATATACTTAGACAAACACACACACACGCACACACACACACATATATATACATACATACATATATACATACCCCCCCCCC
>NC_068996.1:32064561-32070524 GCF_001194135.2 Octopus bimaculoides | reverse complement strand
TATATGTATGTATTTTTATGTACGTATATATTTCTGTATTTATGTAAGTACGTGTGAATTTATAAATTTCATGATTTTATCAAAAGAATATTTAAAGCCATAATTTAGTGCTCAGTTTCACTCGGATTATTGTCATATATTTTGAAGGGAATATTTTCTAAACGTCACATATTTCCTGTTCGAACGCCTCACCGAATAACGTCATGTCTAGCGAATCAAGCGCTCTTCCTCACTCATTACAGTAAATGTGTATGTTCTGAGGTTGGCTTAATAGACAGTTTTTCTTGCTTTACTATCGGATGAAATCCTTAATTTTTAATATAGAACCCCATTTAAATCGCGGATTAAATTATAAAATCCTAGAACACTGCATTAATGTTTGCAAGCGTACTCTCTAAACTTTCTAGCACCAATGTTTATGAAAGCTAAAACTATCAGCTGAAGATGGTATTTGTACATACTTACTTCGTTAGATTTGTACAGAGTGGCATATGGTTCTCTCTGCAGTCTAACTGAGATATTCATGGAAATACTCACCATATAGTCAGAAAATTATGTAGAATTTATCACTATCTTTTAATGACCAACTCCCTCACCCAAGTAATTGGCATGTCTGTCAGCATATATGTCAGTGTAGTACATTATAACTGTAACCAACCAACCGACCAACCAACCAACCAATAATAATGATGATAATAATAATAATAATAATAATAATAATAATAATAATAATAATAATAATAATAATAATAATAATAATAATAATAATAATAATAATTAATAATAAACAGACAATGCAAAATTCCAGCAATGGCTGAGAAGCTCAGGACTCAAATCAGAGACTGAAGGATTTTTAATTGCAGTACAAGACTAAAGCATCCCCACCAGGAATTACCAAAAACACATAATGAAAAGAAACATAACAAGTAACTGCAGAATATGTGGAGATGGACAAGAAACAATAAATCATATTATCTCTGGCTGCCCAGTCCTGGCTAAAAGGGAATATATTCACAGACACGACAAAGCTGGGACCTATATACACTGGAAGCTATGCCAACACTATGGAATAACAACAGAAAAAAGATGGTATAAACACACGCCAGAAATTGTCACAGAAAACGAGAAAGCAACCATACTCTGGGATATGCCAATACACACAGATAGAGAAATTAAGGCCAATAGACCAGATATAGTTGTCAAAGATCATAAAGAGAAAAAATGCTTTCTAATTGATGTATCAATATCAGCAGATGACAACGTTTCCCTAAAAGAAATGGAAAAACTTTCAAAATACAAAGACCTGGAAATAGAGGTAACTCGAATGTGGAATCTAAAAACAGAAACAATTCCTATCATAGTAGGTGCCTTAGGTATAATAAAAAAATATTCAGACAAATACATAACAAAAACACCAGGACTTACAAGTATATATAACATACAGAAAATTGCACTACTGGGTACTGCACACATCCTACGCAAAACACTTTCAATACAGTAACCATAAGAGCATCACAGCAAACCACAGCACATACCCAAGGCACACAGTAAAAGCACGTGAAACAAAAACAACAACAACAACAATAATAATAATAATAATAATAATAATAATAATAATAATAATAATAATAATAATAATCATAATAATAATCAGGTGCTAGAGCATAACAGACCGGGCCTAGTGGTGATGGACAAGATGCCCCACATATGCTATATAGTTGATGTTGCATGCCCCTTTGATCCACAAATAGTCAAGAAGGAAGGCGAAAAGATAGATAAATGCAACCCTCTTAAGTATGAAATAGCCCGGCTATGGAAAATAAAGGTGAAAACAGTGCCAATTATTGTTGGGTCCTTGGGATCAATATCAGAAGGCATCAGGAGGAATATAAAGAAAATTGGAATAAAATGCCCAGTAGAACTGTTACAAAAGGTTTGCATCCTTGGCACGGCAAGAATAATCAGGAAAGTATTAGATAGCTGAAAAGAACGAATAGCATGGTACCGAAGGCTGCAGGTAGTAAGCCCGCTACGCATGCAAGACTCCAGGAGCTCCAACAAAACCTGTGACAAAGAGAAAATGATGATGATGATGATGATGATGATGATAATAATAATAATAATAATAATAATCTTTTCTAATATAGACATAAGACCAGCAATTTTGTGGGAAGGGTTAATTGATTACATCGATCCCAGTGCCCAGCTGATACTTATTTTATCAACTTCAAAAGGATAAAAAGCAAAATTAAACTCGGCGGAATCTGAACTCGGAACGTAAAGAGCCGGAAGAAATGTCGCTAAGCATTTTGCATGCTGCGCTAAAGATTCTGCCAGCTCGCCGTCTTCATCATCATCACCGTCATAATAATAATGATGATAATAATGATGATGATGATGATGATGGTGATGATCATGATCATGATCATGATCATGATGATGTTGATGATAGTGCAGTATATAGCACGACAAACATCTCTCGCATCCTTCAATGTTTGCATAGGGAATGTTACATTCTTACTTGACAGCTTTGTTTCCTCATGCATACATTAATGATGGGTGATTTCAACTGTTACTTACTAGATTCGTACACCAATACTTAGAAGTTATAGAATAACCCATCATAACTGCAGATGACTGTTTAGCAGAACTCCTATTAGATCTCCCGGATGGAATATTTTTCTTTCAAGTCATGCAGCAACTAACAAGGCGTAAGAAAACATACACTACTCTAGTACCTTCACAATAAAATACCCAGCACATAAGTGAACCTATCTTGTAATATTATTTCGACATTCTATTGTTAAAAGCTTAGAATGTTAACACTTTACATCCCTTGGATGACACGATTTTGCAAAACAAATTGGTAAGTGATAGTGTTCAATTCCTTATTTTTTTTTCTTTTTGTTTTTCTGTTGACTGGTCATGCTCCATTGAAATTCTAGAGGGAAGTGGCTTAGATGTTATTTAAAGACATGCTCGCGAAAGTAATACTCTGATCCATTCTATAATGAAAACAAAGGATAGTCGTTTTGCGAAGAATGGCTTTGAAGAAGGATCTGAAACATCCATACTTAGATATTTCAGACAAATCTCTAGTGAAATCTAATAAACATGGGATTATGAGTTGTTATTGGAAAACCAATATTGATTGTTAAACCAGCATCAAAAGGAAAGGTTCGCTTTGCTCTTGGATTTTTTAAAGATCATTCTTCATAAGAGATACGTTTGTCGTCATCGTTCTACACTTCTCAGATATAAATTTGAAATATCTTTCTAAGAGCAAATGACGTCAAATAGCAGATTGTAAAACTTAAGCCCTTCTGAAGCATTTTACCTGGAAAATGAGACATTGCTAGTTTTGATTCCAAGGATCATCACACTTTATTCTTTAAATTGTTTAGATAGGTAATAAAGATAACATTTATATATAACATGCATTAATTAGTTGATGTTAATAAATTTAGCATGGTTTCAGATATTACTATTACTAACCATTTTTCAAAAATATGCAATGTTAAGAATTTAGTAGTAAACATTAGGTGCTTTCTGCCTACGTCGCTCTCTTCTTAACAGCTGAACCTCATTTCCGCCAGGAGAAAGTTCCTGCCTTCATTCTATTAGCCTTGCAGGCCCTGAAAAGGTCAAGAGGAAGGAGGTCTCATTTTCGAATAACCTTCACTGCTTTTTATAAATACAATTAAGCCACATTCACTAGCTTCCGTATTAGTGCTAATTATTTTAAACTATATTAGTTATTGACAACAAAGTTCGTAGATTATTAACTCAATCGACTCACAGCAATGCACATATTAAACACGTGTTGATTATGCGATGTTCCTGCTTTGTACAGCGTTAAGCTTTATCCACGCATAGCACATGGTTATAGTGAAGATTTTAAAAGAATCGAAAGTTTGGACATCTGCAATTCTCAGCGAATTAACACTGGTGATTATTGCAGTATAAAATGACAGTAAGTGACCGAGGTGATAAGTACCAGATATATTTCAATAATCGTTTCAGCCTCTGTAAATGCTGAAATCAAATCCAACTATGTTGCAGTTGGCGTTTTATCTCTCGAGGTTATTTAAATAAATACTATGTACTAAAGTTGCCTCATCATAATATACCCATACTTTACATTATGCAACATACCCATTGTATAAGATAACAAAAATGAAATAATATGATAAAAATAAAAACAGTAAAATAAACTGAAGGAATTAAACCCAAATTATTGACATACCACGAAAGTACGAGCTTAAAACCATATTTATCAGAGAAGAAATACAGTTACGAAAGTTTTGGGTTAAGTTTATGCGAGATTTCCAGCGAAAACAATATATATATATATATATATATATATATATATATATATATATATTCCACTGCATTTCGTATACGTTTAAACAACTTTCTTTAATCTCTCCAATATTTTTCCTATTGATATTTACTTGGGAGGTTATACTACCTATGTTGATATTGTTTATATTTCAAGTTAAATTGAATGAGAAATCTATAGCAAGACTAAGGCAGTTTAGAGATGTTTGAGGCAAAAAAGCTGTCAGGAGTCCTACATATAAAGTTTTATAATTTACTTTTGCTTTCATGCAATTCTCAACAAGACATTATCATGTCTTAAGGTGTTGAAACACTGACGAAAAATAAAAACCAGTCGTTATGGTCGCTACAAGCTGCATTAAAAACTTGTGTATGATAGAACTTACACAACAACAGAAAATAGAAAGCATTCATCACTTTTTAATATTTTTTTTCTTTTAACGCAAACTAATGGCATTCTGTTCGAAACAAGAGCGGGTGAAGTTTTATGGGAAACGCGTTTAACGTTATATTGAATCTAACTATCATGAAATCCTTGAATTCCGCAGATGTATATACTTGTAAATAATTATCTGTCTCCGAAATTTCGTAGCAACCGACACGTTTAATGAAATGAGCAGTAAAATTGCTCAGCCGTCAGAATTTAATATATAATTCAGAAATTTCGAATTTCATTAACGAGCTCAATGAAATAAAATAATTTAAATTCAGAGCGACACTACAAAAATATATCTCATGTATAATGTACGTGTATATATTGAAATGAATGTATAGATATTTTGTTGTGAATCCTTGCTTCTGGGAAAATGAACAGAAAATTATATATAAGGACAATTTTATTATCACCAGGCAAACAAATTGTAGTTGATTAATCGGTCGAGACGTTTTTTTTTTACACAAATAACTGTTAAAATCTAACAACCGTTGCTCTGAAATGGAATTCGCAAAGGGCTCAATGAATTGCTCTAATTCATCGAGCCATTTACGAAACTTTGTTGAAGAAATATGACGGTAATATCAACGGAATATATATTCATATCACACACACACACACACACACACACACACACACACACAAGACAGCGAAGATCCCTCAAGCTTAGGACGTGTTCCATCAACGCTGCATACAATCTGTCCTGAATATCCCTTATCAGGAGTTAGGAGCAAAGAGGTAACGAGTATAGCAGGCATGGGAAGTTTGCAGGACATGGTGACTAAGCGGTGGATATGGTTTACTGGCCATGTGCTTTGGCTACTGCATTATAGATATGCTACCACCATGATGGAATGGACGCCGCGTGGGAGGGGGTTGGGAGAAAAAACCGTAAGAAAGACGAAAGAAGATGTGGCGCCGAACGTTCCTAGACAGCATCATGGATGGGATTTAGCCAAAAGAAAGGCGAGCAATTGGGGTGTCTAGAGAAGTCTCGTTGCCCGTTGTGCTAACAGTATTGGAGGATCTCAGTGCTAAGATATATGTATACATAAGTGCATACATACAGGCATACACACACACACACACACACACACATATTATCAGTAGGAAATCTACGGAAGTACGAAAGTGTAGAGCGTATTCTGCATTTCAGGTTTAATTTTACTTTTCTTGTTTTGCAGTTATA
>NC_068996.1:32061949-32064551 GCF_001194135.2 Octopus bimaculoides | reverse complement strand
GACAAATGCGAAATGATAAGGTTACTTACGAGTTATAATATTATAATATTGCTTCTATATGCTGGTTCCGTGACGATGAATATATGTGCAATTCCAGCAGCTGTTACTTCTTTGGTGTAGAGGGCACATATATTTTGAAACATATGTAGGAATTAAAGGAACTTTTATTTATATGCGTTTTGCTTCATTTATTATTATTATTCATATCTACTCGAAATGGTATCTCAACTTGGTATCTCTACCTATAAAACGGGTGTGATATCCTGTTTTTTTGTGTGATTTTTTCTAACCATGGTAACTATCAACATATTTACATTGTCAAGGTTTTTTTAAACTGAGATAATATCAATATATATATATATATATATACCTTTACGTTAGTATTGCAATGTAGTTTAACTATTTGTTAAATATTATATATCCAGTAATTTATGTGTGTAAATGTATTATACTTTGTGGTATAATGCATAACACGTATATGAGAGCAATCTTATAAAGTGTTCTCTACTTATAATAATCTATTATAATCAAGGCCATGCTGGAGTATTATTAATAGCAGCGCAATGGGTTATGAAGGTGTAACTGTGGAAATGATATATATCTGCATGACAGACATTAAAGGGTCTGTAGCATAAACTATTTAATATCGTGTGAGGAAGTGTTTCTCATTGGTCAATAATGACACTGGCTTCAGGCATGGAGGGAAATAACAGAGTTCAATTTTATTATTATTATTATTATTATTATTATTATTATTATTATTATTATTATTATTATTATTATTATTACTATTATGTTTTGTTTTGCCTCAAGTTAACTCTAATCTTGCAGTATTTTGATTAAAGACAATCGTGCAGCGATCATCTAACTAGTAAGTCTTTTCTAAAAGTGCAAACCGTGAAGAGAATGAGATTTGGCTCCTCTTGGTAGCACAACAAGCATTCTTCTGGAGGATTTGTAAATAATTCGTTATTTTTGCGTATGATGATTTGTTACTGGGGGATTTGCGTGTAATGATTTGTTTCTGGGGCATTTTACGAACGAGAAAGGTTACTTCTTATTCAGAAATTTATATCTATCAAAATTAAGATTTACTGATTCATAAAAAAATCCATAAGGTTGGCTGTGATTATCGTTGGTTTTATTTGAGCCCCTCTTTCCAAAACAGAACTTGTTCAAGAATTGAATTTAGCTTTACAAACTTAGTTTTACATTTCTTCCTTCCTTAGTTTACAGCAAAGCAGTTTCTGTCACGAAGTGTTAATTTTCTTCGCCGCAGAAGCGTCACAGTATCAGAGGCAAGTTTTGATCCCTCGATCACTTGGTTGATTGGTACCATTCATGAATTCTAGACGATATAGTTGATTAACTTATTAACTTATTTTAAAACATTCATGTATCTTCCAATACGACAAAAAGTATGAGGAATTAAGACATTTTGCCAATTTACAATTCTACCAAAACAGAAGACTATTTCTATTGCATCACATACTGAAAAGTTGGAAGACGGGTAGTTGTCTGTAATGTTTTTGCAGAGTCTTTAAATTTCAGAGATTTCTAAAGAAGCAAGATGTTAAGGCCAGTGTACACGTCCGAATATTTGCTACTCTATGCATTAAGCAAGGGTAAGATGTTTATCTAGGTTACAGATGAAATTTACCCACTATGAACTAACTGGTAAATCTATTGGCGGGTTTCCAAATAGTTTCTGTCTACTCAACTTCACTCAAAAGCTATAGATCAAACTAAAAGTCTATAGTAGAAGGTGCAATATGTTAAGATCGGAAATCAACCAACGTTATTCCAAAGCGAGCATCGTATCTATACGCACGGTTTGGGCCACGATTTGGAAAATTTACCGAAAATCCTTTTGTATGTTTTTGTGAAAAAAAAAAAAGAATGATGGTAAATGTTTCTATTTGGTATAAACAGGAAGCTAAAATTTTTATTATGTTCATACAAAACACTGAAGATTTAAAGTGTGCAAAAAATAGCGACATGTTTACTGTTTCATATAGTGGGTAAATCCTTTGCAGACAAAACAACATACAATGTTTTACGAGTGAATATTACAATACACAAACTCATGCTCATACATATATATTTATCTGTCTGTCTATGTATGTATGTATGTATGTATGTATGTATGTATGTATGTACACATACATACATAATTTGAAACAGACATACGCACACACACATATATTGTTTCACATAAAATGTAGTCAAGAGGTAAACATTAAATATTAATAGAGAAATGTTCAGAAAGTGCTTAGACATTGATATATAGTATACAGTCACACATACACACCGACATATAAGCGTACAAACAGGTACATGCATATATGCTCATATACTCATATACGTGTGCATATCTATCTGGTTATACTTATATCTATCTATCTATCTATCTATCTATCTATCTATCTATCTATCTATCTATCTATCTATCTATCTGTTTGTCTGTTCTGTCTGTCTGTCTGTCTCTGTTTCTCTCTCTCTGTTTCTCTCTCTCTCTCTTTCACTCTCTCTCTCTTTCACTCTCTCTCTCTATCTCTCTCTCTCTCTCTCTCTCTCTCTCTCTCTCTCTCTCTCTCTCTCT
>NC_068996.1:32060946-32061938 GCF_001194135.2 Octopus bimaculoides | reverse complement strand
TATATATATATATATATATATATATATATATATATATATATATACACACACACAGGAATAATACATACATACATACATACATACATACATACATATGTACGTACGTACCTACGTACACATGCATGTATTTATGTATATTAGTGAGATTTTTTTGAGAAAGAAAGGAAATGTTATGAACACGGAGAAACAGGTACTGTAAATTTCTGTGTTACCGTAACAGATTTAGAGTTTTTAAAATGAAACTGCAATAAATATCAAGTCATGAATAATTTCCGCGTTACGTAAATACACACACACATACACACATGCACAACGTGTATGTTTGTGTGTGTGTGTTTGTGTGTGTGTGTGCGTGTGTGTGTGTGTGTGTGTGTACGCGCTTGTGTGTGTGTGTGCTTGTGTGTGTATGTGTGTTCATGTGCGTAAGTGTGTATATTTATATATTTATTTATATGTATACGCATTTATGCATGCATGCGTGTTTGTATGTACGTACGTATGTATGTATTTATTAAGAGGCTTGGTAAATGGAATTCGATGTAAAGAAATTATCCTTAAGAACAAAATTAGTGACAATGTCACAAAACACTTTATATTAGGAACTTTTATTTGTATGCGCAGATCCTTGTTATTTCTGTGTTTGCAAATTTATGAAAAACTTGCGTACTTCTGAATTTATTTTTTCTACATTGTGAGTAAATGAGTAAGTGGAAGAAAGTGTGGATGTAAGTGTGTGTGTGTGTGCGTGTGCATGTGTGCGTGTATCACTTATATTTTATAATTTTCACATTATCTAAACAATAAATCAAACAATGGCATAAATGCCTGATATGCAATATTTTTTTTTTCAGTATATAAAACGATGGTGCAATGGATATGAAATGTTTAAAAGAAAAGATATACTTCATATGCAAGTACACACAGAGACACACAGACACAAATAAAAAGACGCACGCACGCACGCACGCACGCACGCACGCACGCACACACGC
>NC_068996.1:32054250-32057151 GCF_001194135.2 Octopus bimaculoides | reverse complement strand
TATATATATATATATATATATATATATATATATATATATATATATATGTGTGTGTGTGTATATATATATATATACATATATACATACATATATATATATACGCATACACACATATAGATATGAAACAACTCATGAAGCTAATAAAAAACATTGGTATTGTTTATTCACTATTACATATGTTTCATTTGCTAGGAGGAATCATTAAGTTGTACATGCTGGAAAAATATATAATTTCCTATTAGAAATCGTTCAGACAGAAAATTAAATAATTTTATGATTCTTTTTCCGAAGAATTTCTGCTATGGCATTTTTTACTCGTTTATCGAATATGTACAACTACGTGATTCCTATTTGAAAATGAAATATATTTAGTGGTTAATAAATAATACCAAATCATTTTCCAAGTCGCTGTTTTGTTATATTTTAACACTGCAAATAATATTTCCAAAATTTTCAAGTCTACAATGTACCTCACATCAATACAACAACGACAGCAAATACTAGACTGTATTACTGAAATGTTATGTGCTTCAAGAGTTTGGATTTTACACAGTTTGGATTTTATCCTACCTACAGAATATGTGTGTGTGTGTGTTTGAAGAATATACTATACATGAATATAATTGATTTTTTAAAAATTCTTTTATTCTTTTACCTGTTTCAGCCATTTGACTTCAACCATGCTGGAGCACCGCCTTGCAGTCGAAAAATCGACCCCAGAACTTTTTCTTGTAAGCCTAGTACTCTTTTTTATCAGTTTTTTCTACCGAACCGCTAAGTTACGGGACGTAATCATCGGATGTCAAACAATGGAGGGCTGACAACACACACACACGCACACACACACACGCACACACACACACACTCACACACACACACACTCACACAACGTACACATACACACACACGCACACACACACATACATATATATACGACGTGCTCCTTTCAATTTTCGTCTACCAAAATCCACTCACAGAGCTTTGGTCTGCCCGAGGCAATAGTTGAAGACACTTGCCCAAGATGCCACGCAGTGGGACTGATACCAGATCCTTGTGGCTGGGAATCAGGCTTCTTTTCTACTCTAAGCACAAGTCTCGAAATTTTGTGGGAGGGATCCAGTCGATTACATCGACACCAGTGCGCAACTGGTACTTAAGTTATCGACCCCGAAAGGATGAAAGGCAAAGGCGACCTCGGCGGAATATGAACTCAACGTAAAGACGGACGAAATGTCGCGGGAAGCAAGCTTCTTACCACACAGCCAGACTTGCGCTTAAAAACTATTATTTCATAAATATTTTAACATTTTTGATCATTAGGGACTTGATGTCGAAAATATTGAAGATTATTTACACAATTATTGAAAGGGTAGACGTATGATTGAGATAAAATTTGTTCCAGGTTTAGCAAAATGTTCACTAATTTTGCGGATAACATCGATTTCCAGCACAAGACTGGTATCACATTTTATCAAAACTACAAAATCAAATTTAAAAAATTTTTTTTTTATTAAATCCATTCAGTTGTTAAACATAAATAGATCTTAGAATTAAATGGTTTTGATTTACTGTCAGGTGACTTTCCGTCAACCCTATATATATATATATATATATATGTGTGTGTGTGTGTGTGTGTGTGTGTGTGTGTGTGTTCTCTTATTCTTTTACTAGTTTCAGTCATTTCACTGCGGCCATACTGGAGCACCACCTTTAGTCGAACAAATCGACCCCAGGACCTATTCTTTGTAAGCCTAGTACTTATTCTATCGTTTTTTATCGGAACCGCTAAGTTACGGGGACGTAAATACATCAACATCGGTTGTCAAGCGATGGTGGGAGACAAACACTGACACACAGACATACATACATACATATATATATATATATATACGACGGCTTCTTTCAATTTCCGTCTACCAAATCCACTCACAAGGCTTTGGTCGGCTCGAGGCTATAGAAGAAGACACTTGCCCAAAGTACCACACGCAGTGGGACTGAACCCGGAACTATGTGGTTGTTATATATATATAAATACCTATATATATACATATATATGTACATATGAATATGCATGCATATATGTATGTACGTATAAGTGTATAGCTGTCTCACTCTATATATATTGTACTGTACTAATCTTATATATCAAGTATATGAAGGTAGTTATCACATTGATAAAAACGACTTTTTTAGTGCTTTTCTCTTTCAGGGATTTCTATAAATGATTTCTTATGGATACATATGTGTGTCGAAACAATCAGGTGAATTTGTTAAGAAAAAAAAATAAAAATAAAGAAAAATTCAGCAGATCATTTTTGTTGCTAACTCATATATAGAGAAAAGGTATGAATTATCTATATGTGTTCATTTAGGATGAATTTCCCAAAGAGGCGTAATCGCTGAATAAATAGTTTTTATCCTTGCCCTAATTCCTTTTTATTAAGTAGCTTGGAAGAAATTTTAGCCGAATGAATCGACGCCAATACTAATTTTTTAAAGCTTACTCTATCGGCATCTTTTGCTGAAACGTTAAGGGGGCGTAAACACACCAACACCGGTCGTCAAGCGTTGGCGGAGGACAAACACAAAGACACGCACAAACACACATAAATACATATATATATACATATATGCACGCGTGTGTGTGTGTGTGTGTGTGTGTATCTATCTCTCTATCTATCTATCTATCTATCTATCTATCTATCTATCTATCTATCTATCTATCTATCTATCTATCTATCTATCTGTCTTTATATATGCCCTAACTCTTCGAAACGCCAGTGTTTTAATGGTGGCAGCTGATAAAGGATATGTTCTCTATGTGGCCTGCTTGTTTTTTGTACCTTGTTTATCATTTTGTCTATGTTTTTTTTGCAACGTCATGTACCCAGATATGTATCT